>NC_041042.1:20409261-20675483 GCF_900634625.1 Parambassis ranga | reverse complement strand
TTTTATGCACGTCTTGCTTTCTTTGTCCATCAAAGAGCAAAAAGCGGAAGGTGCATGTGCCCAGGTAATTGTGGTAACCGCGCCTAGCTGTTTGTTAGCCGCGGTTACCGTGGTTACCAGACGTCAGAATTCTCAGATCCAAGGCAGGAAGGAACATAAAGTCCTCAATTATGGTGGATTTTATGCACGTCTCGCTTTCTTTGTCCATCAAAGACCAAAAAACGGAAGGTGCATGTGCCCAGGTAATTGTGGTAACCGCGCCTAACTGTTTGCTAGCCGCGGTTGCCGTGGTTACCAGACGTCAGAATTCTCAGATCAAAGGCAGGAAGGAACATAAAGTCCTCAATTGTCCAAAGACAGAAAAGCTCACAGCACCCGGTGCTCCCAGGCGCTCTCCCATCCAAGTACTAACCAACCAGGCCCGACTCTGCTTAGCTTCCGAGATCGGGCGCTTCTGGAGTAGTGTGGCCGTGAGCTGCTTTCTCGTCAGCTGCGGCGTGTCTTGACGCGTGTCATGCTTGCGTAGTCACGCTGTGACTCTGACATGTGGTTGTGTTGCTGTGATGAGCAGATGTAGAGACGCTCTCTGTCAGCTCTGCCCTGCGCGCTGCCGTCCAACAATGCCCACGCTCTCCTGCTCACCCACGCATCCTCCCGCTGACCTTACCGCCACCTTGCGCACCGCTACAACCTGTTCACCCACTCTTAATCCCCCCTCCCCGGGCTAAACCAAGCAAACCGCGCCGGGGAAATCCTCGTGCCCCTGGTACCGTAAAGGCGTTGCGCTGCAGTGCTGAGCAGATGTTTAGTGGGCACACACACGTGCAAGAAAAGAAGCAACGCTGACAGAGAGCGTCTTTCCTTTTTGTAAACATCTGTTGTAGCCTTTGTAGCCAATAAATAACTTTTGTAGCCTGTCTTCTGTAGTTTTTGTCACCTGCTTTGGTATCAGTTATGGTGTACTTTATGCATGTCTTGCTTTCTTTGTCCATCAAAGACCAAAAACTGAAGGTGCATGTGCCCAGGTAATGGTGGTAACCGCGGCTAACAAACAGTTAGGCGCGGTTACCACCATTACCTGGGCACATGCATGGTTACCAAACGTCAGAATTCTGGGATCAAAGGCAGGAAGGCACATAAAGTCCTCAATTGTCCAAAGACAGAAAAGCTCACAGCACCTGGTGCTCCCAGGCGCTCTCCCATCCAAGTACTTTTTGTAGACATCTGTTGTAGCCTTTGTAGCCAATAGATAACTTTTGTAGCCTGTCTTCTGTAGTTTTTGTCACCTGCTTTGGTGTCAGTCATGGTGTATTTTATGCATGTCTTGCCTTCGTTGTCCATCAAAGACCAAAAACTGAAGGTGCATGTGCCCAGGTAATGGTGGTAACCGCGCCTTAGCCGCGGTTACCATGGTTACCAAACGTCAGAATTCTGGGATCAAAGGCAGGAAGGCACATAAAGTCCTCAATTGTCCAAAGATAGAAAAGCTCACAGCACCTGGTATTCCCAGGCGGTCTCCCATCCAAGTACTAACCAGGCCCGACTCTGCTTAGCTTCCGAGATCAGACGAGATCGGGCGTTTCTAGAGTAGTGTGGCCGTGAGCTGCTTTCGCCTCAGCTATGATGTGCTTTTATGCATGTCATGCTGGCGTAGTCGTGCTGTGACTCTGACATGTCGTTGTTTTGCTGTGATGAGCAGATGTAGAGACGCTCTCTGTCAGCTTTGCCCTGCGAGCTGCCTTCCAACAATGCCCACACTCTCCTGCTCACCCACTAACCCCACCGCCACAACCTGTTCACCCACCCTTAATCACCCCTCCCCGGGCTAAACCAAGCAAAACGCGCCGGGGAAATCCTCGTGCCCCTGGTACCGTAAAGGCCCCGGCGCGTCATCGTGTTGCAGTGAAGAGCAGATGTTTAAAGAAAAAAGGAAAGAAAAAAAACGCTCTCTGTCAGCTTTGCTTCTCTTCTTGCACGTGTGTGTGTGTCCAATAAACATCTGTTGTAGCCTTTGTAGCCAATAAACAACCTTTGTAGCTTTTGTAGCCTGTCTTCTGTAGTTTTTGTCACCTGCTTTGGTATCAGCTATGGTGTATTTTATGCACGTCTTGCTTTCTTTGTCCATCAAAGAGCAAAAAGCGGAAGGTGCATGTGCCCAGGTAATTGTGGTAACCGCGCCTAGCTGTTTGTTAGCCGCGGTTGCCGTGGTTACCAGACGTCAGAATTCTCAGATCGAAGGCAGGAAGGAACATAAAGTCCTCAATTATGGTGGATTTTATGCACGTCTCGCTTTCTTTGTCCATCAAAGACCAAAAAACGGAAGGTGCATGTGCCCAGGTAATTGTGGTAACCGCGCCTAACTGTTTGCTAGCCGCGGTTGCCGTGGTTACCAGACGTCAGAATTCTCAGATCAAAGGCAGGAAGGAACATAAAGTCCTCAATTGTCCAAAGACAGAAAAGCTCACAGCACCCGGTGCTCCCAGGCGCTCTCCCATCCAAGTACTAACCAACCAGGCCCGACTCTGCTTAGCTTCCGAGATCGGGCGCTTCTGGAGTAGTGTGGCCGTGAGCTGCTTTCTCGTCAGCTGCGGCGTGTCTTGACGCGTGTCATGCTTGCGTAGTCACGCTGTGACTCTGACATGTGGTTGTGTTGCTGTGATGAGCAGATGTAGAGACGCTCTCTGTCAGCTCTGCCCTGCGCGCTGCCGTCCAACAATGCCCACGCTCTCCTGCTCACCCACGCATCCTCCCGCTGACCTTACCGCCACCTTGCGCACCGCTACAACCTGTTCACCCACTCTTAATCACCCCTCCCCGGGCTAAACCAAGCAAACCGCGCCGGGGAAATCCTCGTGCCCCTGGTACCGTAAAGGCGTTGCGCTGCAGTGCTGAGCAGATGTTTAGTGGGCACACACACGTGCAAGAAAAGAAGCAACGCTGACAGAGAGCGTCTTTCCTTTTTGTAAACATCTGTTGTAGCCTTTGTAGCCAATAAATAACTTTTGTAGCCTGTCTTCTGTAGTTTTTGTCACCTGCTTTGGTATCAGTTATGGTGTACTTTATGCATGTCTTGCTTTCTTTGTCCATCAAAGACCAAAAACTGAAGGTGCATGTGCCCAGGTAATGGTGGTAACCGCGCCTAACTGTTTGTTAGGCGCGGTTACCATGGTTACCAAACGTCAGAATTCTGGGATCAAAGGCAGGAAGGCACATAAAGTCCTCAATTGTCCAAAGACAGAAAAGCTCACAGCACCTGGTGCTCCCAGGCGCTCTCCCATCCAAGTACTTTTTGTAAACATCTGTTGTAGCCTTTGTAGCCAATAAATAACTTTTGTAGCCTGTCTTCTGTAGTTTTTGTCACCTGCTTTGGTGTCAGTCATGGTGTATTTTATGCATGTCTTGCCTTCGTTGTCCATCAAAGACCAAAAACTGAAGGTGCATGTGCCCAGGTAATGGTGGTAACCGCGCCTAACTGTTTGTTAGCCGCGGTTACCATGGTTACCAAACGTCAGAATTCTGGGATCAAAGGCAGGAAGGCACATAAAGTCCTCAATTGTCCAAAGATAGAAAAGCTCACAGCACCTGGTATTCCCAGGCGGTCTCCCATCCAAGTACTAACCAGGCCCGACTCTGCTTAGCTTCCGAGATCAGACGAGATCGGGCGTTTCTAGAGTAGTGTGGCCGTGAGCTGCTTTCGCCTCAGCTATGATGTGCTTTTATGCATGTCATGCTGGCGTAGTCGTGCTGTGACTCTGACATGTCGTTGTTTTGCTGTGATGAGCAGATGTAGAGACGCTCTCTGTCAGCTTTGCCCTGCGAGCTGCCTTCCAACAATGCCCACACTCTCCTGCTCACCCACTAACCCCACCGCCACAACCTGTTCACCCACCCTTAATCACCCCTCCCCGGGCTAAACCAAGCAAAACGCGCCGGGGAAATCCTCGTGCCCCTGGTACCGTAAAGGCCCCGGCGCGTCATCGTGTTGCAGTGAAGAGCAGATGTTTAAAGAAAAAAGGAAAGAAAAAAAACGCTCTCTGTCAGCTTTGCTTCTCTTCTTGCACGTGTGTGTGTGTCCAATAAACATCTGTTGTAGCCTTTGTAGCCAATAAACAACCTTTGTAGCTTTTGTAGCCTGTCTTCTGTAGTTTTTGTCACCTGCTTTGGTATCAGCTATGGTGTATTTTATGCACGTCTTGCTTTCTTTGTCCATCAAAGAGCAAAAAGCGGAAGGTGCATGTGCCCAGGTAATTGTGGTAACCGCGCCTAGCTGTTTGTTAGCCGCGGTTGCCGTGGTTACCAGACGTCAGAATTCTCAGATCGAAGGCAGGAAGGAACATAAAGTCCTCAATTATGGTGGATTTTATGCACGTCTTGCTTTCTTTGTCCATCAAAGACCAAAAAACGGAAGGTGCATGTGCCCAGGTAATTGTGGTAACCGCGCCTAACTGTTTGCTAGCCGCGGTTGCCGTGGTTACCAGACGTCAGAATTCTCAGATCAAAGGCAGGAAGGAACATAAAGTCCTCAATTGTCCAAAGACAGAAAAGCTCACAGCACCCGGTGCTCCCAGGCGCTCTCCCATCCAAGTACTAACCAACCAGGCCCGACTCTGCTTAGCTTCCGAGATCGGGCGCTTCTGGAGTAGTGTGGCCGTGAGCTGCTTTCTCGTCAGCTGCGGCGTGTCTTGACGCGTGTCATGCTTGCGTAGTCACGCTGTGACTCTGACATGTGGTTGTGTTGCTGTGATGAGCAGATGTAGAGACGCTCTCTGTCAGCTCTGCCCTGCGCGCTGCCGTCCAACAATGCCCACGCTCTCCTGCTCACCCACGCATCCTCCCGCTGACCTTACCGCCACCTTGCGCACCGCTACAACCTGTTCACCCACTCTTAATCACCCCTCCCCGGGCTAAACCAAGCAAACCGCGCCGGGGAAATCCTCGTGCCCCTGGTACCGTAAAGGCGTTGCGCTGCAGTGCTGAGCAGATGTTTAGTGGGCACACACACGTGCAAGAAAAGAAGCAACGCTGACAGAGAGCGTCTTTCCTTTTTGTAAACATCTGTTGTAGCCTTTGTAGCCAATAAATAACTTTTGTAGCCTGTCTTCTGTAGTTTTTGTCACCTGCTTTGGTATCAGTTATGGTGTACTTTATGCATGTCTTGCTTTCTTTGTCCATCAAAGACCAAAAACTGAAGGTGCATGTGCCCAGGTAATGGTGGTAACCGCGGCTAACAAACAGTTAGGCGCGGTTACCACCATTACCTGGGCACATGCATGGTTACCAAACGTCAGAATTCTGGGATCAAAGGCAGGAAGGCACATAAAGTCCTCAATTGTCCAAAGACAGAAAAGCTCACAGCACCTGGTGCTCCCAGGCGCTCTCCCATCCAAGTACTTTTTGTAAACATCTGTTGTAGCCTTTGTAGCCAATAAATAACTTTTGTAGCCTGTCTTCTGTAGTTTTTGTCACCTGCTTTGGTGTCAGTCATGGTGTATTTTATGCATGTCTTGCCTTCGTTGTCCATCAAAGACCAAAAACTGAAGGTGCATGTGCCCAGGTAATGGTGGTAACCGCGCCTAACTGTTTAGCCGCGGTTACCATGGTTACCAAACGTCAGAATTCTGGGATCAAAGGCAGGAAGGCACATAAAGTCCTCAATTGTCCAAAGATAGAAAAGCTCACAGCACCTGGTATTCCCAGGCGGTCTCCCATCCAAGTACTAACCAGGCCCGACTCTGCTTAGCTTCCGAGATCAGACGAGATCGGGCGTTTCTAGAGTAGTGTGGCCGTGAGCTGCTTTCGCCTCAGCTATGATGTGCTTTTATGCATGTCATGCTGGCGTAGTCGTGCTGTGACTCTGACATGTCGTTGTTTTGCTGTGATGAGCAGATGTAGAGACGCTCTCTGTCAGCTTTGCCCTGCGAGCTGCCTTCCAACAATGCCCACACTCTCCTGCTCACCCACTAACCCCACCGCCACAACCTGTTCACCCACCCTTAATCACCCCTCCCCGGGCTAAACCAAGCAAAACGCGCCGGGGAAATCCTCGTGCCCCTGGTACCGTAAAGGCCCCGGCGCGTCATCGTGTTGCAGTGAAGAGCAGATGTTTAAAGAAAAAAGGAAAGAAAAAAAACGCTCTCTGTCAGCTTTGCTTCTCTTCTTGCACGTGTGTGTGTGTCCAATAAACATCTGTTGTAGCCTTTGTAGCCAATAAACAACCTTTGTAGCTTTTGTAGCCTGTCTTCTGTAGTTTTTGTCACCTGCTTTGGTATCAGCTATGGTGTATTTTATGCACGTCTTGCTTTCTTTGTCCATCAAAGAGCAAAAAGCGGAAGGTGCATGTGCCCAGGTAATTGTGGTAACCGCGCCTAGCTGTTTGTTAGCCGCGGTTACCGTGGTTACCAGACGTCAGAATTCTCAGATCGAAGGCAGGAAGGAACATAAAGTCCTCAATTATGGTGGATTTTATGCACGTCTCGCTTTCTTTGTCCATCAAAGACCAAAAAACGGAAGGTGCATGTGCCCAGGTAATTGTGGTAACCGCGCCTAACTGTTTGCTAGCCGCGGTTGCCGTGGTTACCAGACGTCAGAATTCTCAGATCAAAGGCAGGAAGGAACATAAAGTCCTCAATTGTCCAAAGACAGAAAAGCTCACAGCACCCGGTGCTCCCAGGCGCTCTCCCATCCAAGTACTAACCAACCAGGCCCGACTCTGCTTAGCTTCCGAGATCGGGCGCTTCTGGAGTAGTGTGGCCGTGAGCTGCTTTCTCGTCAGCTGCGGCGTGTCTTGACGCGTGTCATGCTTGCGTAGTCACGCTGTGACTCTGACATGTGGTTGTGTTGCTGTGATGAGCAGATGTAGAGACGCTCTCTGTCAGCTCTGCCCTGCGCGCTGCCGTCCAACAATGCCCACGCTCTCCTGCTCACCCACGCATCCTCCCGCTGACCTTACCGCCACCTTGCGCACCGCTACAACCTGTTCACCCACTCTTAATCCCCCCTCCCCGGGCTAAACCAAGCAAACCGCGCCGGGGAAATCCTCGTGCCCCTGGTACCGTAAAGGCGTTGCGCTGCAGTGCTGAGCAGATGTTTAGTGGGCACACACACGTGCAAGAAAAGAAGCAACGCTGACAGAGAGCGTCTTTCCTTTTTGTAAACATCTGTTGTAGCCTTTGTAGCCAATAAATAACTTTTGTAGCCTGTCTTCTGTAGTTTTTGTCACCTGCTTTGGTATCAGTTATGGTGTACTTTATGCATGTCTTGCTTTCTTTGTCCATCAAAGACCAAAAACTGAAGGTGCATGTGCCCAGGTAATGGTGGTAACCGCGGCTAACAAACAGTTAGGCGCGGTTACCACGGTTACCAAACGTCAGAATTCTGGGATCAAAGGCAGGAAGGCACATAAAGTCCTCAATTGTCCAAAGACAGAAAAGCTCACAGCACCTGGTGCTCCCAGGCGCTCTCCCATCCAAGTACTTTTTGTAAACATCTGTTGTAGCCTTTGTAGCCAATAAATAACTTTTGTAGCCTGTCTTCTGTAGTTTTTGTCACCTGCTTTGGTGTCAGTCATGGTGTATTTTATGCATGTCTTGCCTTCGTTGTCCATCAAAGACCAAAAACTGAAGGTGCATGTGCCCAGGTAATGGTGGTAACCGCGCCTACTTAGCCGCGGTTACCACGGTTACCAAACGTCAGAATTCTGGGATCAAAGGCAGGAAGGCACATAAAGTCCTCAATTGTCCAAAGATAGAAAAGCTCACAGCACCTGGTATTCCCAGGCGGTCTCCCATCCAAGTACTAACCAGGCCCGACTCTGCTTAGCTTCCGAGATCAGACGAGATCGGGCGTTTCTAGAGTAGTGTGGCCGTGAGCTGCTTTCGCCTCAGCTATGATGTGCTTTTATGCATGTCATGCTGGCGTAGTCGTGCTGTGACTCTGACATGTCGTTGTTTTGCTGTGATGAGCAGATGTAGAGACGCTCTCTGTCAGCTTTGCCCTGCGAGCTGCCTTCCAACAATGCCCACACTCTCCTGCTCACCCACTAACCCCACCGCCACAACCTGTTCACCCACCCTTAATCACCCCTCCCCGGGCTAAACCAAGCAAAACGCGCCGGGGAAATCCTCGTGCCCCTGGTACCGTAAAGGCCCCGGCGCGTCATCGTGTTGCAGTGAAGAGCAGATGTTTAAAGAAAAAAGGAAAGAAAAAAACGCTCTCTGTCAGCTTTGCTTCTCTTCTTGCACGTGTGTGTGTGTCCAATAAACATCTGTTGTAGCCTTTGTAGCCAATAAACAACCTTTGTAGCTTTTGTAGCCTGTCTTCTGTAGTTTTTGTCACCTGCTTTGGTATCAGCTATGGTGTATTTTATGCACGTCTTGCTTTCTTTGTCCATCAAAGAGCAAAAAGCGGAAGGTGCATGTGCCCAGGTAATTGTGGTAACCGCGCCTAGCTGTTTGTTAGCCGCGGTTACCGTGGTTACCAGACGTCAGAATTCTCAGATCGAAGGCAGGAAGGAACATAAAGTCCTCAATTATGGTGGATTTTATGCACGTCTCGCTTTCTTTGTCCATCAAAGACCAAAAAACGGAAGGTGCATGTGCCCAGGTAATTGTGGTAACCGCGCCTAACTGTTTGCTAGCCGCGGTTGCCGTGGTTACCAGACGTCAGAATTCTCAGATCAAAGGCAGGAAGGAACATAAAGTCCTCAATTGTCCAAAGACAGAAAAGCTCACAGCACCCGGTGCTCCCAGGCGCTCTCCCATCCAAGTACTAACCAACCAGGCCCGACTCTGCTTAGCTTCCGAGATCGGGCGCTTCTGGAGTAGTGTGGCCGTGAGCTGCTTTCTCGTCAGCTGCGGCGTGTCTTGACGCGTGTCATGCTTGCGTAGTCACGCTGTGACTCTGACATGTGGTTGTGTTGCTGTGATGAGCAGATGTAGAGACGCTCTCTGTCAGCTCTGCCCTGCGCGCTGCCGTCCAACAATGCCCACGCTCTCCTGCTCACCCACGCATCCTCCCGCTGACCTTACCGCCACCTTGCGCACCGCTACAACCTGTTCACCCACTCTTAATCACCCCTCCCCGGGCTAAACCAAGCAAACCGCGCCGGGGAAATCCTCGTGCCCCTGGTACCGTAAAGGCGTTGCGCTGCAGTGCTGAGCAGATGTTTAGTGGGCACACACACGTGCAAGAAAAGAAGCAACGCTGACAGAGAGCGTCTTTCCTTTTTGTAAACATCTGTTGTAGCCTTTGTAGCCAATAAATAACTTTTGTAGCCTGTCTTCTGTAGTTTTTGTCACCTGCTTTGGTATCAGTTATGGTGTACTTTATGCATGTCTTGCTTTCTTTGTCCATCAAAGACCAAAAACTGAAGGTGCATGTGCCCAGGTAATGGTGGTAACCGCGCCTAACAAACAGTTAGGCGCGGTTACCACCATTACCTGGGCACATGCATGGTTACCAAACGTCAGAATTCTGGGATCAAAGGCAGGAAGGCACATAAAGTCCTCAATTGTCCAAAGACAGAAAAGCTCACAGCACCTGGTGCTCCCAGGCGCTCTCCCATCCAAGTACTTTTTGTAAACATCTGTTGTAGCCTTTGTAGCCAATAGATAACTTTTGTAGCCTGTCTTCTGTAGTTTTTGTCACCTGCTTTGGTGTCAGTCATGGTGTATTTTATGCATGTCTTGCCTTCGTTGTCCATCAAAGACCAAAAACTGAAGGTGCATGTGCCCAGGTAATGGTGGTAACCGCGCCTTAGCCGCGGTTACCATGGTTACCAAACGTCAGAATTCTGGGATCAAAGGCAGGAAGGCACATAAAGTCCTCAATTGTCCAAAGATAGAAAAGCTCACAGCACCTGGTATTCCCAGGCGGTCTCCCATCCAAGTACGAACCAGGCCCGACTCTGCTTAGCTTCCGAGATCAGACGAGATCGGGCGTTTCTAGAGTAGTGTGGCCGTGAGCTGCTTTCGCCTCAGCTATGATGTGCTTTTATGCATGTCATGCTGGCGTAGTCGTGCTGTGACTCTGACATGTCGTTGTTTTGCTGTGATGAGCAGATGTAGAGACGCTCTCTGTCAGCTTTGCCCTGCGAGCTGCCTTCCAACAATGCCCACACTCTCCTGCTCACCCACTAACCCCACCGCCACAACCTGTTCACCCACCCTTAATCACCCCTCCCCGGGCTAAACCAAGCAAAACGCGCCGGGGAAATCCTCGTGCCCCTGGTACCGTAAAGGCCCCGGCGCGTCATCGTGTTGCAGTGAAGAGCAGATGTTTAAAGAAAAAAGGAAAGAAAAAAACGCTCTCTGTCAGCTTTGCTTCTCTTCTTGCACGTGTGTGTGTGTCCAATAAACATCTGTTGTAGCCTTTGTAGCCAATAAACAACCTTTGTAGCTTTTGTAGCCTGTCTTCTGTAGTTTTTGTCACCTGCTTTGGTATCAGCTATGGTGTATTTTATGCACGTCTTGCTTTCTTTGTCCATCAAAGAGCAAAAAGCGGAAGGTGCATGTGCCCAGGTAATTGTGGTAACCGCGCCTAGCTGTTTGTTAGCCGCGGTTACCGTGGTTACCAGACGTCAGAATTCTCAGATCCGAAGGCAGGAAGGAACATAAAGTCCTCAATTATGGTGGATTTTATGCACGTCTCGCTTTCTTTGTCCATCAAAGACCAAAAAACGGAAGGTGCATGTGCCCAGGTAATTGTGGTAACCGCGCCTAACTGTTTGCTAGCCGCGGTTGCCGTGGTTACCAGACGTCAGAATTCTCAGATCAAAGGCAGGAAGGAACATAAAGTCCTCAATTGTCCAAAGACAGAAAAGCTCACAGCACCCGGTGCTCCCAGGCGCTCTCCCATCCAAGTACTAACCAACCAGGCCCGACTCTGCTTAGCTTCCGAGATCGGGCGCTTCTGGAGTAGTGTGGCCGTGAGCTGCTTTCTCGTCAGCTGCGGCGTGTCTTGACGCGTGTCATGCTTGCGTAGTCACGCTGTGACTCTGACATGTGGTTGTGTTGCTGTGATGAGCAGATGTAGAGACGCTCTCTGTCAGCTCTGCCCTGCGCGCTGCCGTCCAACAATGCCCACGCTCTCCTGCTCACCCACGCATCCTCCCGCTGACCTTACCGCCACCTTGCGCACCGCTACAACCTGTTCACCCACTCTTAATCACCCCTCCCCGGGCTAAACCAAGCAAACCGCGCCGGGGAAATCCTCGTGCCCCTGGTACCGTAAAGGCGTTGCGCTGCAGTGCTGAGCAGATGTTTAGTGGGCACACACACGTGCAAGAAAAGAAGCAACGCTGACAGAGAGCGTCTTTCCTTTTTGTAAACATCTGTTGTAGCCTTTGTAGCCAATAAATAACTTTTGTAGCCTGTCTTCTGTAGTTTTTGTCACCTGCTTTGGTATCAGTTATGGTGTACTTTATGCATGTCTTGCTTTCTTTGTCCATCAAAGACCAAAAACTGAAGGTGCATGTGCCCAGGTAATGGTGGTAACCGCGGCTAACAAACAGTTAGGCGCGGTTACCACCATTACCTGGGCACATGCATGGTTACCAAACGTCAGAATTCTGGGATCAAAGGCAGGAAGGCACATAAAGTCCTCAATTGTCCAAAGACAGAAAAGCTCACAGCACCTGGTGCTCCCAGGCGCTCTCCCATCCAAGTACTTTTTGTAAACATCTGTTGTAGCCTTTGTAGCCAATAGATAACTTTTGTAGCCTGTCTTCTGTAGTTTTTGTCACCTGCTTTGGTGTCAGTCATGGTGTATTTTATGCATGTCTTGCCTTCGTTGTCCATCAAAGACCAAAAACTGAAGGTGCATGTGCCCAGGTAATGGTGGTAACCGCGCCTTAGCCGCGGTTACCATGGTTACCAAACGTCAGAATTCTGGGATCAAAGGCAGGAAGGCACATAAAGTCCTCAATTGTCCAAAGATAGAAAAGCTCACAGCACCTGGTATTCCCAGGCGGTCTCCCATCCAAGTACGAACCAGGCCCGACTCTGCTTAGCTTCCGAGATCAGACGAGATCGGGCGTTTCTAGAGTAGTGTGGCCGTGAGCTGCTTTTGCCTCAGCTATGATGTGCTTTTATGCATGTCATGCTGGCGTAGTCGTGCTGTGACTCTGACATGTCGTTGTTTTGCTGTGATGAGCAGATGTAGAGACGCTCTCTGTCAGCTTTGCCCTGCGAGCTGCCTTCCAACAATGCCCACACTCTCCTGCTCACCCACTAACCCCACCGCCACAACCTGTTCACCCACCCTTAATCACCCCTCCCCGGGCTAAACCAAGCAAAACGCGCCGGGGAAATCCTCGTGCCCCTGGTACCGTAAAGGCCCCGGCGCGTCATCGTGTTGCAGTGAAGAGCAGATGTTTAAAGAAAAAAGGAAAGAAAAAAACGCTCTCTGTCAGCTTTGCTTCTTTTCTTGCACGTGTGTGTGTGTCCAATAAACATCTGTTGTAGCCTTTGTAGCCAATAAACAACCTTTGTAGCTTTTGTAGCCTGTCTTCTGTAGTTTTTGTCACCTGCTTTGGTATCAGCTATGGTGTATTTTATGCACGTCTTGCTTTCTTTGTCCATCAAAGAGCAAAAAGCGGAAGGTGCATGTGCCCAGGTAATTGTGGTAACCGCGCCTAGCTGTTTGTTAGCCGCGGTTACCGTGGTTACCAGACGTCAGAATTCTCAGATCCAAGGCAGGAAGGAACATAAAGTCCTCAATTATGGTGGATTTTATGCACGTCTCGCTTTCTTTGTCCATCAAAGACCAAAAAACGGAAGGTGCATGTGCCCAGGTAATTGTGGTAACCGCGCCTAACTGTTTGCTAGCCGCGGTTGCCGTGGTTACCAGACGTCAGAATTCTCAGATCAAAGGCAGGAAGGAACATAAAGTCCTCAATTGTCCAAAGACAGAAAAGCTCACAGCACCCGGTGCTCCCAGGCGCTCTCCCATCCAAGTACTAACCAACCAGGCCCGACTCTGCTTAGCTTCCGAGATCGGGCGCTTCTGGAGTAGTGTGGCCGTGAGCTGCTTTCTCGTCAGCTGCGGCGTGTCTTGACGCGTGTCATGCTTGCGTAGTCACGCTGTGACTCTGACATGTGGTTGTGTTGCTGTGATGAGCAGATGTAGAGACGCTCTCTGTCAGCTCTGCCCTGCGCGCTGCCGTCCAACAATGCCCACGCTCTCCTGCTCACCCACGCATCCTCCCGCTGACCTTACCGCCACCTTGCGCACCGCTACAACCTGTTCACCCACTCTTAATCACCCCTCCCCGGGCTAAACCAAGCAAACCGCGCCGGGGAAATCCTCGTGCCCCTGGTACCGTAAAGGCGTTGCGCTGCAGTGCTGAGCAGATGTTTAGTGGGCACACACACGTGCAAGAAAAGAAGCAACGCTGACAGAGAGCGTCTTTCCTTTTTGTAAACATCTGTTGTAGCCTTTGTAGCCAATAAATAACTTTTGTAGCCTGTCTTCTGTAGTTTTTGTCACCTGCTTTGGTATCAGTTATGGTGTACTTTATGCATGTCTTGCTTTCTTTGTCCATCAAAGACCAAAAACTGAAGGTGCATGTGCCCAGGTAATGGTGGTAACCGCGGCTAACAAACAGTTAGGCGCGGTTACCACCATTACCTGGGCACATGCATGGTTACCAAACGTCAGAATTCTGGGATCAAAGGCAGGAAGGCACATAAAGTCCTCAATTGTCCAAAGACAGAAAAGCTCACAGCACCTGGTGCTCCCAGGCGCTCTCCCATCCAAGTACTTTTTGTAAACATCTGTTGTAGCCTTTGTAGCCAATAGATAACTTTTGTAGCCTGTCTTCTGTAGTTTTTGTCACCTGCTTTGGTGTCAGTCATGGTGTATTTTATGCATGTCTTGCCTTCGTTGTCCATCAAAGACCAAAAACTGAAGGTGCATGTGCCCAGGTAATGGTGGTAACCGCGCCTTAGCCGCGGTTACCATGGTTACCAAACGTCAGAATTCTGGGATCAAAGGCAGGAAGGCACATAAAGTCCTCAATTGTCCAAAGATAGAAAAGCTCACAGCACCTGGTATTCCCAGGCGGTCTCCCATCCAAGTACGAACCAGGCCCGACTCTGCTTAGCTTCCGAGATCAGACGAGATCGGGCGTTTCTAGAGTAGTGTGGCCGTGAGCTGCTTTTGCCTCAGCTATGATGTGCTTTTATGCATGTCATGCTGGCGTAGTCGTGCTGTGACTCTGACATGTCGTTGTTTTGCTGTGATGAGCAGATGTAGAGACGCTCTCTGTCAGCTTTGCCCTGCGAGCTGCCTTCCAACAATGCCCACACTCTCCTGCTCACCCACTAACCCCACCGCCACAACCTGTTCACCCACCCTTAATCACCCCTCCCCGGGCTAAACCAAGCAAAACGCGCCGGGGAAATCCTCGTGCCCCTGGTACCGTAAAGGCCCCGGCGCGTCATCGTGTTGCAGTGAAGAGCAGATGTTTAAAGAAAAAAGGAAAGAAAAAAACGCTCTCTGTCAGCTTTGCTTCTCTTCTTGCACGTGTGTGTGTGTCCAATAAACATCTGTTGTAGCCTTTGTAGCCAATAAACAACCTTTGTAGCTTTTGTAGCCTGTCTTCTGTAGTTTTTGTCACCTGCTTTGGTATCAGCTATGGTGTATTTTATGCACGTCTTGCTTTCTTTGTCCATCAAAGAGCAAAAAGCGGAAGGTGCATGTGCCCAGGTAATTGTGGTAACCGCGCCTAGCTGTTTGTTAGCCGCGGTTACCGTGGTTACCAGACGTCAGAATTCTCAGATCCAAGGCAGGAAGGAACATAAAGTCCTCAATTATGGTGGATTTTATGCACGTCTCGCTTTCTTTGTCCATCAAAGACCAAAAAACGGAAGGTGCATGTGCCCAGGTAATTGTGGTAACCGCGCCTAACTGTTTGCTAGCCGCGGTTGCCGTGGTTACCAGACGTCAGAATTCTCAGATCAAAGGCAGGAAGGAACATAAAGTCCTCAATTGTCCAAAGACAGAAAAGCTCACAGCACCCGGTGCTCCCAGGCGCTCTCCCATCCAAGTACTAACCAACCAGGCCCGACTCTGCTTAGCTTCCGAGATCGGGCGCTTCTGGAGTAGTGTGGCCGTGAGCTGCTTTCTCGTCAGCTGCGGCGTGTCTTGACGCGTGTCATGCTTGCGTAGTCACGCTGTGACTCTGACATGTGGTTGTGTTGCTGTGATGAGCAGATGTAGAGACGCTCTCTGTCAGCTCTGCCCTGCGCGCTGCCGTCCAACAATGCCCACGCTCTCCTGCTCACCCACGCATCCTCCCGCTGACCTTACCGCCACCTTGCGCACCGCTACAACCTGTTCACCCACTCTTAATCACCCCTCCCCGGGCTAAACCAAGCAAACCGCGCCGGGGAAATCCTCGTGCCCCTGGTACCGCAAAGGCGTTGCGCTGCAGTGCTGAGCAGATGTTTAGTGGGCACACACACGTGCAAGAAAAGAAGCAACGCTGACAGAGAGCGTCTTTCCTTTTTGTAAACATCTGTTGTAGCCTTTGTAGCCAATAAATAACTTTTGTAGCCTGTCTTCTGTAGTTTTTGTCACCTGCTTTGGTATCAGTTATGGTGTACTTTATGCATGTCTTGCTTTCTTTGTCCATCAAAGACCAAAAACTGAAGGTGCATGTGCCCAGGTAATGGTGGTAACCGCGGCTAACAAACAGTTAGGCACGGTTACCACCATTACCTGGGCACATGCATGGTTACCAAACGTCAGAATTCTGGGATCAAAGGCAGGAAGGCACATAAAGTCCTCAATTGTCCAAAGACAGAAAAGCTCACAGCACCTGGTGCTCCCAGGCGCTCTCCCATCCAAGTACTTTTTGTAAACATCTGTTGTAGCCTTTGTAGCCAATAGATAACTTTTGTAGCCTGTCTTCTGTAGTTTTTGTCACCTGCTTTGGTGTCAGTCATGGTGTATTTTATGCATGTCTTGCCTTCGTTGTCCATCAAAGACCAAAAACTGAAGGTGCATGTGCCCAGGTAATGGTGGTAACCGCGCCTTAGCCGCGGTTACCATGGTTACCAAACGTCAGAATTCTGGGATCAAAGGCAGGAAGGCACATAAAGTCCTCAATTGTCCAAAGATAGAAAAGCTCACAGCACCTGGTATTCCCAGGCGGTCTCCCATCCAAGTACGAACCAGGCCCGACTCTGCTTAGCTTCCGAGATCAGACGAGATCGGGCGTTTCTTTTTTTTTTTTATCTTTTATTATCAAAATGTTCATTTAAAATATATACATAGAAAACTCACAACTAAAAATACCAAAAATTCAAATTAACAATCATAATCATCTCTTCATCATTTTTCCTCACAATTTATACATTCAAAAATTGAAATAAATAACATCACCCTCCCTGTAAAAAAGACTATGCCCATCTAACAGTGCGCTCTCTTTTCCACCTTTTGCCCACTTCACCATAGTGCATATGTACAATTGAAAACTGTGTGTGAAGATCCCCCTTGGTGTTGCAGCCCTGTTCCCCTTCCTGTGTGCATTCTGTGCAATGTAGATGGCGTGTTTTGCGAATAGTCCAATTGTGTTTCTTATTTTCCGTCCTCGATTGTTGTCTGTGTCCCCAAATAAAAGAAAAAGTTCCCATTGTTCTTGTGTTTTCCACCCTCCATGTGCTCGCTCTTCCAAAAGTTCTCTGAGCCACGCCAGGAAGTTGCCGAGGGCAGGGCAGCTGAGGAAAAGATGTTCCAAAGTCTCCTCAGCTGCCCCGCATGTGGCGCAGCCCCTGTCCAACGTCCTGTTGATCTGGTGTAATACGATCCCGGAGAACAGTCTTCTATGCCTCAAACGGTAATCTGTCGTCAGGACGTTCCCAGGGGCCACGCCACCCCTAAGCGTGGCCCAGATTCTGTCTCCTCTCAGGCTGGGGAAAACTCCTCTCCACGCACTGTCAGCCGCTGGTGGTCTCCTCCTCAACCTCACCAGGGCGTCGTAGATTTTTTTCGTTTTCAGGTCTTCTATTGTCTCTCCGGCCTGTAGGAGAGAGAAACTGCAGATAGTGTTAGCTGTGCCCCCCCCGCCTCCCCCACCTCTCTTCAGCAGCTGCAACCAGCGCTGAGGGATGGCAGCTTCCAGTTTATCACAGATGTCTAAAATGATCTTTTTATTGTGTTTCTTTTTTCTCTCCCTCAAGATGGCCAGGATCCCCGCAGCTTGGATGCCACCGGTTGGGTCGACAACATCCCCAAGCCGGACTAGTCCGGCCCGTTCCATCACCGCGCAGACCACCTCCTCCCCTCCCCAGGTAACTTCTGGGTTGTGGAAGAGGGGCTGCGCGGCTGCCTGGAGGACATCGTCGACCCTGGCCCCCAGCAGAGGCCTGAACTCAGCCCACGCTGTCATGATCTCCTCCGCCAGAGGATCCGTCACTCCCACGCTTTTCGGTGTTCTCCCCTGGCAGAGTGCCCAGATGTCCAGAGGCGGCCCGAGACACATGTCCTCGTGTATGAAATTTTTCCATGTTTTATTGTAATTTGGCGATATGAGTTTTTGTACTAGTTTTATTCTGAGCGCCTTCTTTCTCTCCCTTATGCTGACCAGTCTCAGGCCGCCTCTTTCCTCGGGCTGGATCATGACAGCGTGGGCCACCTGGTTCATCGTGGACCTCCACAGGAAGCCTCCGATGGCCCTGTTGATATTTGCTTCCTGCTGCGGGGACAGGGGGCAGACAGCCAGTGTATGGTTAATTGTTGACATTACTAGTGAATTGACGACAGTTATTTTCCCCTTTATTCCCAGTTGTCTTTGCTTCCATATGTTCATGATGTTTTTGATTTTCTTTGTTAAAATTCCCCAGTTTTTTTCGTTTGCCTTCTCCTCATCCCTCCCGCACCACACCCCTAAAACCTTCAGTTCTCCTTCTGCTTCCTTAAACCCCCACGTGTTGTCCGTGCTCTGTGCCTCCCCACACCTCATTATCTGTGATTTATTAACATTCATTCTTGCACCCGATGCTTTACAAAAATTTTTAATTGTGTCCACCACCTCATTAACACTATCCTTATCTATAACTGTGATATTTGTGTCATCCGCGTACTGCACAATTTTGCAGCACGCGGACTCACCTACACTAATCCCTCTAATATTTACATTTCGAGCGACCGCTGCCGCCAGGGGCTCCGTCACCAGAGTAAAGAGCATGGCAGACAGCGGACAGCCCTGTCGGATAGACCTGCTCAGCGGAAACGCACCGGTGCATGTGCCATTTATTTTGACACAGCTCGTGGCTCCTTTGTACAGAATCTTTATCCAATTAATGTACCGCTCTCCGAAACCCATTCTTTCCATGACTCGCCACAGAAAGGAGTGTTCCACGCGGTCAAAAGCTTTCTCAAAATCTACACTAATTACAAAACCCGTTGTTGTGCTCATGTGCTTAATCAGGCATCTGACGGCCAGGATCGAGTCCGCTATGTCTCTCCCCGGCACGCCATATGCCTGAGTGTCTCCTACCACCTCTTCTATTACTAATCGTAGTCTATTCGCTAACACCCGTGCTACTATTTTATAATCCGTGTTCAGTAAACTAATTGGCCTATAATTTTCTAACTTATCCTTATCTCCCTTTTTATACACCAAAGTGATTACTCCCTTCGCAAACCCCTCTGTGACCTCTTGTTTCTGCTCAATGTATCTGTAGACTTGGCCCAGGATGGGAGCGAGGCAACGGCCGAACTCTTGGTAGAATTCGGCCGTCAACCCGTCCCACCCCGGGCTTTTCCTTTTGTTTAATGATTTTATTGCTTCCATTATTTGTTGTGCAGCGAGGTCGGAGTCGCAGAGATCCCTCTCCGTTTTGTCTAGTTTTCTATCTAAAAACTCCACATGTTTTTCCATTTCCTCTAAATGTACTCCTTCACTTTTATACAGTTCAGTGTAAAAATCTTGCGCCGTTTTTAAAATCCCCTCCAAATGTGTTTCACGCCCTCCCTCACTGTTTATTAATGACTGTACATATGCCCTCCCCTGCTTTTGTTTTTCAAGTCCTAAAAAATAGCTCGTTGATTTTTCCCCTTCTACTAAGTATTGCGCTTTTGCTCTTATTGCTGCTGCTTTGCATTTTTTTATCGTTATGTTGTGAAGTTTCCCTTGCGCCGCTGCTAAAATCCCCGTCCCCCTCCCTGGGTCCTTTGTAATTTTTCCCGTTTCTGTTTTAATTATTTCAAGTAATTCTTTTTCTTCTTCGTTTTCTTCCCATTTTTTCCTCTTACATTCCCTAATACATATTTTCTTAATGTGACTTTTGACTCCCTCCCACCATTCTAATAAATTTTCCTCTCCCTCCATTTCGTGTTTAATCCCCTCTAAAAAATTATATATTTTGTTTTTAAAATTATCCCTCTCCAAAATTTCATTATTTAATACCCACAACCCCCCGTTTCTGGGTCTGCCTGTTCTTCTTAAGGTCACCCGGAGAAGGGAGTGATCACTCCATCCGTTCGGCGTGTAATCGACGGTGTCCACGTCCGCAACTACTCCAGGAGACACCAGAGCCAGATCAATCAGAGTCTGTTTTAGTTTTCCTTTCACCACACTCAAAAAAGTGAACACAGTGAGTTGTTGCACCAAACAACTGTATTTATGTGTAATTTAGTTAACATTTCTGTGTTTGGCTGCAAAACCTAGCCCACTTTAGTGAGTGTAAGTTAAAATGTATACTTGTTAAAGCAAGAGAACAGAACTAAGTAAATTCGACATAACACTGTTAAGTAAATCGCACATTACCTATGCGCACACTACGAATGTCCTAGAAGGGTTTCCGTAGGCCTGACATTGCACATGCTCAGAAGCTGACTGCACTTGCTACATTTTGGCGGGCCACTGTGGGATCTACCTCCATCTCTGTGAGTAAGTATGTTTTAATACGCTCCATTATGTTTGTATGTAGATTAATGTATGGTGAGAGAGATATATATTGCTGGTCCAGCTGTATTTGTCTTGTGAAAATCTCTTTATTTATGAGCAGGTTAGCAAATGTTATTTAACTAACAAACGAGCCAATTAACAAAATTCTCAGATGACAGACACACATTACATCATCAATTTGACGCTGTAATGTTAGTTTTATAATCTCATTTTGAATGCAACATTACATTAGTTTTGTTTAATGGTATTTTATAGGTTACAGTTCATTCTGTGGGCAGCAGAGCTCCCTGTAGCAAGGTGAGGTCACCTACAAATGGTTCTAATGGTTTTGCAGTTGGGGACAGAAAGTTCGTAAAACAGCTAGTCTGAAAGTGTGTCATTTGCTTGTATTTTAGCTGCAAGCTAACAGCTAAAGGTAAGCTAGCGGACTTTTTGTTAAAAAAAACAGGCGCGTGAGTAAGTGAGTGGGCGATCAAGAGCGAGGGAGATTGCCTTAGCAGCTGGCTCATTTGAAAATTAGCACCGCTTTGTAAGAATATTATGAGCCACGTTTTGTGATAAAATGTACAATGCAGATGGGGTGTTGGCGATATGCCGGAACAGATAGATCGTTTTATCCATATTTCGTCGATAGAACACCTTTTATTAGTTGCAGTTCTATGTTCACGCAGCCGTAGGAGTTTTGTTCCCCTCGGCCAACTCTCAGTATGCTTAATGTGAACACGACCAACCAATGACAGCCCCCCTGTTAGGAAACCATGGCTGAAAACAAAAAGAAAACGGAGGACTTGTCCCTAAAACAAACTCCACGTTTAAGTTCGGTGCTGTTTCTGCCGTCAGCACGCGTCTTCGAAGGTAAGCCTGAGACAGACACGTGCTGCTGTGGAAGGGCCGCGTGTAAATGTATGTATTATCATATATCATGCTACGAGCACACGCCCACCTCTCTCGACACTATCAGCTCCAGGTTCGCTGCTGTGTCTGCCGTCAGCAGCTCTTCTAAACCTGTGTGCGTGTGCGCGCAGTAGAAAGGCCGTATGTGGAGTTCTGTGCACGCGTGTGTACATCAGATGCAGACAGAGGCAACAGCTAATGACGTTATCAAAAACAATGATAATGTTGATTTGTTTGTTATAGGTAGTAATATAATATTATTTTTTGGAACCTGATATGTTTGTTAATCAACATTTTCAAGCTGTAACTAAGTCTGATGAGTGTAATAAATGAACTGTACCTATATATTACAGATTTTCCCTACATTTCTGAGCTTGAGGACCAGAGAGTCTGCATTTCTAAGTGGCTATTGAGGTAAGTAATAGATCCAAAGTAACATTTCAGGTATTCACAGATCTACAAAGCTAATACTGTATATGTGTTGGTGTTTTTGTTGTTTTGTTGTGTGGTTTGTGTTCAATCTTCAGTATTATGAATGTGGAAGTGCAAAGAGTGTGCTGCTGAAGAAAAAACACGTTACCAATTACTGAAGCACTATAGGTTAAAACATGGCCACTTTGGCCGCAAACACCCTTATCCATGCACATATTCCAATTGCCCATGTACATTTAAAACTTGGAATGCACTCCGAAGTCACCTGTGTAGATCACATTTTGACCAGGCCTCTCAAACATCAGTAGATTGCACAACATTTAGCTGCCACCATTGTTCAAGTAGCCACATTGCTTCATTGAAAGAATTTTTAACTCATGTTAATAGCCATCTAAAAAAACATGAAACTATATGTTGCATTTTTGAGAACTGTTCCTTTCAAACAAATATTTATGGAACATATCAAACTCACAAGAACAGAAAGCACAGGACATTTGCACTGAATGAATTAAAAGCTGGAATTGTGAAAAAGGCCACAGCAGATTCACTAAATTCTTCTTTCAGTGGTGCATGTCTGACAGATAGTGACATGAAAAAGGATGTAGTGCTTCATCTACAACAAAAACATCCTGATCTCACAACAGTTACTCTAGCAGAAAGTGTCTCTACCAATGGCATACAATATAGAAATGGAATGATTCTTGTGCATGGATCAGTAGGTGGATTGCCTGAATTTGTGGAGATACTTCAGATGTGTATCTTGGAAGACACATTGATCTTCATATGCAGAAAATTAGCATCATGGTACAGAGAGCACTACAGAGCATTTGAGATCCAGCAACCCTCAGCAACAGAGCTTGTGTCAGCTGAATTAACTGAACTGACTGACAACTATCCCCTGGTTGACTACAAGTGTGGAAGCTGTCGAATGGTCACCCTTAAAAGATACATACACGTGTCTGGTAATTATTCTTGATTATTATTTGATGCTGACTGTTTTTAATAGGATTCAGAGACAACTATTTTTACACAGAAACATTAGTCACAATTAGATCAATGCTTTTTTGTGTCTTCAGGATGAGGTTGTTATAGCCAGTATGAACATTACACATTTCATAATGAAGTGAAGTTTGATACAGCAGTCGTAGATAAGATTGAAGCAGGGCGTCTGGACCTGTAGAGTTTTCTTGAAGGCGTTTCGCTGCTCATCCAAGCAGCTTCATCAGTTCTTGGTTCAGTTGGTGAGGAAAACATGGTTTATATGTGTTTACAGACCTCAGTGGGTGGGTCTGGGTAAAACTTACAAACAATAGCACTAAATGTTTACATAGTTACCTGTGATGATCTGGCTGGGCCAGGTGGGTCTAACGACTGGCTAACTATGTAAACATGTAAACACTATCATAAAATAATACTGACTTACTTTTGACTTTGACTTTGACTTCAATACACAATGAGCTAATTTGGAAGCAAGTATCTGGCCTTTATGCAACATTCTGAGGGATGCTTACTTTACACTAACCCTCTGCTCCCTGTGATTGTGATACTGATGATAAATGGATGCTGTCTACTCAGACTTATTACATATGGCTTAATAATTTTCCTGCTTTTCCTCAGAATAACCTGTCAAGAAACATGACATCAGCAGTGCTTCGCATTGTTTTTGGAGAAAACGACTCGTCCAAAATAAGCCTGCCTTCAGGATTACCTGATTCTGTTGAGGAACTAAAAAATGAGATAAAGAGACAATGTGAGGTGTCAGGTGACTTCCGACTGCAATACAAGGACACTGACTTTGATGAGTTCATAAATCTGCAGTCTATGTCAGATGTTCAAAACAAAGCAACCCTCAAAGTAATTTACCTTTCAAGTACTTTGTCTCCAAGTAACCTTTGCACATCTTCAGTGGAACCTAACCTGAATGAGACTGCTTCTGTTTCATCTGTGGACACTGACATTCTCTCATTTTCTGGCTCATCCTCGTCATCTCTCAGATCTGAGCCATGGCCAGGCATCTTCCCTGTACCTGAGTTTCCTTATGATATTGAGTTGCAGCTCCAGCGTGCAAATACTGACTTTCAAATTAATGGTACCCTTTTCAGTCCAAGTCCAAGCATGAAATCATGCATTCTTGAAAGTTTGGCCTCCCAGATAATCAAATATAAAGCTTATCCATCCAGTGCTGAATTTGATGCAGTGGGTGAAGAACTTGTGAAGAAACACCCATGTTTAAAGGAGCAGGGTTCCGTTTCTGGCTTTTATGGATGGAAAATAAGCTTAAAATATAAGATGGCAAACTACAGGACGAAGTTGCGCAGTATTGGATGCTCAGAGCTGAATCTGAATTCCTTCAAGCGTAAACAAGGTGCTCCACGCACATCACCAAATCAAGTGAAGAAACCTAGAAGAGCAGAGGTGAACTATTGTCCAGATTATCCAACAGGACAATCCCAAGAGAGCCTTGAGGAAGACAGGGTGGCACTATTGTCTGAAGTGACAAAGAGAAACAACCAACAGGTGGTTAAGGAAAAAATGGAAAAGACATTTGCTTACAGGCGTCATGAGGTGATTGAAGACAGGCCTTTCATTGGTGAATTTAAAAAAAGGTGGCCAGCGCTTTTCTTTGAGCATGAGGTGAGTCATGATGACTAAGTTTTTTTATATGAATGTTATTTTTGAAAGATAATAATTATAATCTACCAGAAAATAGCATTGTGTCAAGTTAGGGATTTAGGGAAAAATAATTACGGGATCTTGTTGATAGAATGATTTACATACTTGGTTATGGAACTCCATCTTAGGAAGTCACATTAACATTGGTCCAGTAATTTGATTCTTGTATTGACCTGTATTGTGTTGCTATTTTTATGCTTTTTAAAATGTATGTAGGTGGAAGCTGAGTTTAAGCGCATCACCACTGCCCCACTGAGATCGAAATTCATGCAACAGCTGGATCATCACTCAGCAAAGCTGATGACAATCTTCAAAAGGAAGGGAGGAGCAGCAGGACGTAAAATAAGGAATATCATGGCTGACTTGGCTAAGGTATTTATGAATTTTCATTTATTTTTGATGATGAAGATAAACTAGCTGGTCACCATAATCCAATTGGACATCTTTACCTTATTCTCTGCTGTAGAATGATGCCATTGAAATGAGAAGAGCCTGTGTACTGAAAGCACTGATGGTTTACCTCAATGAAGACCCTGAAGATCTGATAAAAGAGTATACGGTAGGTATTTTGGTCTCTGGTTCTATTGTACATACTTTCCTTCCAGAAACTGAAAATGTCATATATTATAACTTAAAGTTTATTTGTTTTGTGTTTGAGGATGTTGAAGACAACCAGGAGGCTATGGACCAGACAGTACTGGGAATCTTTGCCATAAAGAGGGATGGTGCCGAGCTTACAGATGGCCTGGAAGATGTTGGAATAATCATTGAAGGTGTGGAAGTGCTCCATGAGCTTGATAACATTGCAAATG
The DNA here is from genome assembly GCF_900634625.1 of Parambassis ranga. NCBI lineage: Eukaryota > Metazoa > Chordata > Actinopteri > Ambassidae > Parambassis > Parambassis ranga. Next base: position 20,650,757 of record NC_041042.1, on the reverse strand, counting down.
CAGTTGCAATTTTGTTTGGCCTCATGTACTCTCTGGACTTGAGCTATCCAACAAACCTGACGTACACATTTGAAGTTCTGCAAAAACTTGTGATGGAACTAGATGGCAAAAAACTCTCAACAAAGGCCCAAGTGCTAAAGAACAAACTGTTTGAAGGGACATTTTAGAGTGTACTGGTCCTGAGCATCAGAGAAAGTTTTGAGGAAGGATTCCATCCCAAATCATATGGCAGAAACTGATTTTTTTTTTCTTTCTTTTTTTTTTTTGCTGTATGTGTTGAACTGTTGGTGAAGAGATCAGATGTACTAAATGGTTAACATTTAAAAATGCTTACAACAATAAGAGAGAAAAATTACTCAATTACTCAGAAAGCACCAATGACAAGTTTGCATTTATGTCACAGAAGAGGTGAGCAGTATAAAAGAGTGATAGGTGAATATTTTGTTGTTTGGTCATAGCAACATAAACATGTTTTCTAAGTTACCCTTCATTAAGTTTACTATGATTGCTATGATCAGTTAAAAATTGTCACTGATTGTGGGGGATTTTTTTTATAACTGCTTTGATTTGTTTTTAAGCCCTACAATGCACATGTGACAAGGAGGACACAATTATCTTCACCTAAAATTTCTTTACTGTGTTAATGATGGTTCATCTTAAACAATCTCAACATCTAAGTTTTCAGTGGGATACTGTTACAGTAACTGTGAACGTGGGAAAAGGGCAAGCCCTATAAGCAACTTTTGTTTTCATTTACAAATTAAAGGGAAACATTTTTATTGTGACATTGGGAAATATAACAACAATGTTTTTTGATATTCAGGAGTTTTGAGGTATTCAAAAATGTTGTGTTTTTAAGTATTCCTGGTTGTTGTTGTGTTCCATTGGAAATAAATAATATTTTTCACCGAATTAAGGTATTTTGATTTGTATGTACTTCACAACATTGTGTGGAAATTGTTGACATAACTAGGTTTAATAAGTCCAACACAAATTCACTAGCTTTATACAATGAAAACTACTTAAGTACTGCTTATTCAAGTAAGTTAAGTTGGAACTACAAGGAGCTGTTTAGTTTGTGTTACTAAATACAGCTGAGTTAGAATTACATGGGTGAGTTGTGTTACCATGATGAATATCGGTTTAGTTAGCTGAACACAACCTAATCAGTTAAAGTAAACTTGACCAGGTAATATTGAAATGACCCAAGACAGTCTTGTGGGTTTCACATTAGTTAGTTCTTTCCATTGTAATTCTAGGGTTAAATTAGTTTGAACACAACACAGTTGTGTGGAAATTGTTGACATAACTATATTAGGTAGATTGGACAAGTTATTTTTTTGAGTGCAGTTGCCTCCTGGAGTAGTCGCGGACTCCCGGGTTGAGGGTCCTCCAGATATCTATTAAATTATATTTAGCCATTATATTATATAATTCATTCCTACTCATATCATTACGTATGTCATTATGCGCTATATCGTTATTCGTTAATATTGTATTAAAATCCCCTACTATAATACTATAATTTGTTATCCATTTAATTAATCTATTTTTATAAAAATCCTTTCTTTCTATTTCATTATTACTATTATATATATTAATAACACGAAGTACTTTTTTATTTAATTCTAAATCCACTACCACCAGCCGACCCTCGCCGCCGGCATGTACACAGGTCACATTGTGAGGGAGGCCCGGTCTCACCAAGACCGCCGTGCCTGCCTTTAGCTGGGGCCCAGGGGCAAAGAAGAAACCTCCTCCCCATGTTTTTTCCGCATGCTCCTTTTGTTGTTGATTCCACCTTACTTCTTGCAAGCATAATATATCGGTTTGAATAGTTTGTAATATCCCTGTTATTTTCCCCATTGTTTTTGCCCCTGCTATGTTTAGTGATGTGATTTGGAGCATTGCAAGAAGTAAGGTGGAATCTTCCCTTTCTTATCATCTTTTTTTAAAATCCTTTTCCTTTTGTATTTGCCCTGCTTTGCTTCTTGCACTTTTCCTTCTCTGTAGTCTTCTTCCCGCTTCCCTTTCCAGGTCAGAGTCGGAGGAAAGATCTTTTTGACCCAGGAAGGCAGAGACAGGGGCAGCCTCTCTTTCTCTGGCTTTTTCCGCCAGTAAGAAGGCGCTAGAGCGACAGGTGGGTTCGACAGACATGGGAGAGGCTTCTAGCTGGGAGCCGGTGCCGATTTCTGCGTCATCCAGACTTGAGCCCAGCACCAGCTCCTGCCGTCTCCGCGACAGCCTCCGGGTATGGAACTTCGCCCCCCCATCCACAGCTGCCGCCGCACTGACCTCTGCACTACCCGGCCCAGGCGTGCATATTTCTATATTATTATCGAGATCCAAGGCAGAACCCTTTTTTTGAGCTCCCCTCGCCCTCTCCGGAGCAGAGCCCGCCCTCAGAGCTCCCTCCCTCACAGGGAGTGCCTCTGTCTCTCCACCTGCCTCGCTCACAGCTGGCTCTTCTGTCAGAGCCATTGGCTCCACCCCAGTCTCTGCTTCCTGGTCCTCATCTCCCTCAGTGTTATACTCATCATTCCTTTCATCCATTTCACTTCCTTCTCCACTCCCCTCCACACATATGCACCTTTCCATTTTATTATAACATATTTTACACTTTTCAATTTTTTTAGCACACTCCCTTGCATAATGCCCCTGAGCCCCGCACTTGTTGCACGTAAACTCCGGGCACTCTCTCACAATGTGACCCGGTTGTATGCATATCCGGCACACTCGAACCTGCCGGTCATGTATAACCCGAAAGAATTCCGCTCCTGCTGCTGTGTCAAACTTAGCCGAGTATGGTAAAGACTGCACCTCCTCATTGAATCTAACTTTTACAAACCGAGTCCCGTCTGCCACCTTTGTCCCCGGCCACATACGGCGCTTTATGGGGGACACCGCCGATACACGCCATGATTCCAGCTTCTCCAGGATCTCCCCGTCAGAGACATATACAGGCAGACCCAGAAACGACACCACCAGTTCATTGTTATTGATTTCTTTGCCTTCCACCACTGTGTTTCCTATTTTGAACCCATCTACCAATTTTGCTTTCCCCGCGTGACTTCCCATCGTGACTTCATATTTATCTTTTCCCGTGCTTCTGCACGCACATATGTTACCGCACATTAACCTTATTACTCTTATTAGTTCAATTGGTGAAATGATTTCTTCCCCTTTTAGTTCAACTTGCACTGTTAGATCTTTTCATAACTGATTGTTTTATCCTTTTCTTCCTGTCTCTGCGACTCCGACCTCGCGGCTTCATGGCCGTCTGCCCCCCTCCTGGCCATCTCTCCCTCTCTTCTATTCATTTGTTCGTTTACTTGTGTAGTATCTTTTTCCATATTTACCTGTTCGTGTGTTTCCCCTGCATCTTTTTGTCCGTTTTCCATTCGGTTTATCCTTTTTCCGTTCCTGTTTTCGTTAACCATGCTGGCCATCCTGCTTTGTCGGGCGATTTCTCTCCCGTCCAAAGCGTTACAAATAAAAAAGTTTTTAAACACAAAACTACTCCCCAACAGTCAGTTTGACTGCGGGGAGCGAGAAAAACAAATGTCCTTTAACGAAAAATGTTCAAACCAGAACGAAAAAAAAAACCAAAATAAAGCACAAGAAAATTAATAAGGTTTCCCTCCAAAACTGCGCTCCGCTCCGCTTGCGACCTCCTCCTCTGGGCGTTTCTAGAGCAGTGTGGCCGTGAGCTGCTTTTGCCTCAGCTATGATGTGCTTTTATGCATGTCATGCTGGCGTAGTCGTGCTGTGACTCTGACATGTCGTTGTTTTGCTGTGATGAGCAGATGTAGAGACGCTCTCTGTCAGCTTTGCCCTGCGAGCTGCCTTCCAACAATGCCCACACTCTCCTGCTCACCCACTAACCCCACCGCCACAACCTGTTCACCCACCCTTAATCACCCCTCCCCGGGCTAAACCAAGCAAAACGCGCCGGGGAAATCCTCGTGCCCCTGGTACCGTAAAGGCCCCGGCGCGTCATCGTGTTGCAGTGAAGAGCAGATGTTTAAAGAAAAAAGGAAAGAAAAAAACGCTCTCTGTCAGCTTTGCTTCTCTTCTTGCACGTGTGTGTGTGTCCAATAAACATCTGTTGTAGCCTTTGTAGCCAATAAACAACCTTTGTAGCTTTTGTAGCCTGTCTTCTGTAGTTTTTGTCACCTGCTTTGGTATCAGCTATGGTGTATTTTATGCACGTCATGCTTTCTTTGTCCATCAAAGAGCAAAAAGCGGAAGGTGCATGTGCCCAGGTAATTGTGGTAACCGCGCCTAGCTGTTTGTTAGCCGCGGTTACCGTGGTTACCAGACGTCAGAATTCTCAGATCCAAGGCAGGAAGGAACATAAAGTCCTCAATTATGGTGGATTTTATGCACGTCTCGCTTTCTTTGTCCATCAAAGACCAAAAAACGGAAGGTGCATGTGCCCAGGTAATTGTGGTAACCGCGCCTAACTGTTTGCTAGCCGCGGTTGCCGTGGTTACCAGACGTCAGAATTCTCAGATCAAAGGCAGGAAGGAACATAAAGTCCTCAATTGTCCAAAGACAGAAAAGCTCACAGCACCCGGTGCTCCCAGGCGCTCTCCCATCCAAGTACTAACCAACCAGGCCCGACTCTGCTTAGCTTCCGAGATCGGGCGCTTCTGGAGTAGTGTGGCCGTGAGCTGCTTTCTCGTCAGCTGCGGCGTGTCTTGACGCGTGTCATGCTTGCGTAGTCACGCTGTGACTCTGACATGTGGTTGTGTTGCTGTGATGAGCAGATGTAGAGACGCTCTCTGTCAGCTCTGCCCTGCGCGCTGCCGTCCAACAATGCCCACGCTCTCCTGCTCACCCACGCATCCTCCCGCTGACCTTACCGCCACCTTGCGCACCGCTACAACCTGTTCACCCACTCTTAATCACCCCTCCCCGGGCTAAACCAAGCAAACCGCGCCGGGGAAATCCTCGTGCCCCTGGTACCGTAAAGGCGTTGCGCTGCAGTGCTGAGCAGATGTTTAGTGGGCACACACACGTGCAAGAAAAGAAGCAACGCTGACAGAGAGCGTCTTTCCTTTTTGTAAACATCTGTTGTAGCCTTTGTAGCCAATAAATAACTTTTGTAGCCTGTCTTCTGTAGTTTTTGTCACCTGCTTTGGTATCAGTTATGGTGTACTTTATGCATGTCTTGCTTTCTTTGTCCATCAAAGACCAAAAACTGAAGGTGCATGTGCCCAGGTAATGGTGGTAACCGCGGCTAACAAACAGTTAGGCGCGGTTACCACCATTACCTGGGCACATGCATGGTTACCAAACGTCAGAATTCTGGGATCAAAGGCAGGAAGGCACATAAAGTCCTCAATTGTCCAAAGACAGAAAAGCTCACAGCACCTGGTGCTCCCAGGCGCTCTCCCATCCAAGTACTTTTTGTAAACATCTGTTGTAGCCTTTGTAGCCAATAGATAACTTTTGTAGCCTGTCTTCTGTAGTTTTTGTCACCTGCTTTGGTGTCAGTCATGGTGTATTTTATGCATGTCTTGCCTTCGTTGTCCATCAAAGACCAAAAACTGAAGGTGCATGTGCCCAGGTAATGGTGGTAACCGCGCCTAACTGTTTGTTAGCCGCGGTTACCATGGTTACCAAACGTCAGAATTCTGGGATCAAAGGCAGGAAGGCACATAAAGTCCTCAATTGTCCAAAGATAGAAAAGCTCACAGCACCTGGTATTCCCAGGCGGTCTCCCATCCAAGTACGAACCAGGCCCGACTCTGCTTAGCTTCCGAGATCAGACGAGATCGGGCGTTTCTAGAGTAGTGTGGCCGTGAGCTGCTTTTGCCTCAGCTATGATGTGCTTTTATGCATGTCATGCTGGCGTAGTCGTGCTGTGACTCTGACATGTCGTTGTTTTGCTGTGATGAGCAGATGTAGAGACGCTCTCTGTCAGCTTTGCCCTGCGAGCTGCCTTCCAACAATGCCCACACTCTCCTGCTCACCCACTAACCCCACCGCCACAACCTGTTCACCCACCCTTAATCACCCCTCCCCGGGCTAAACCAAGCAAAACGCGCCGGGGAAATCCTCGTGCCCCTGGTACCGTAAAGGCCCCGGCGCGTCATCGTGTTGCAGTGAAGAGCAGATGTTTAAAGAAAAAAGGAAAGAAAAAAACGCTCTCTGTCAGCTTTGCTTCTCTTCTTGCACGTGTGTGTGTGTGTCCAATAAACATCTGTTGTAGCCTTTGTAGCCAATAAACAACCTTTGTAGCTTTTGTAGCCTGTCTTCTGTAGTTTTTGTCACCTGCTTTGGTATCAGCTATGGTGTATTTTATGCACGTCTTGCTTTCTTTGTCCATCAAAGAGCAAAAAGCGGAAGGTGCATGTGCCCAGGTAATTGTGGTAACCGCGCCTAGCTGTTTGTTAGCCGCGGTTACCGTGGTTACCAGACGTCAGAATTCTCAGATCGAAGGCAGGAAGGAACATAAAGTCCTCAATTATGGTGGATTTTATGCACGTCTCGCTTTCTTTGTCCATCAAAGACCAAAAAACGGAAGGTGCATGTGCCCAGGTAATTGTGGTAACCGCGCCTAACTGTTTGCTAGCCGCGGTTGCCGTGTACTAACTCCAAGTACTAACCAGGCCCGACTCTGCTTAGCTTCCGAGATCAGACGAGATCGGGCGTTTCTTTTTTTTTATCTTTTATTATCAAAATGTTCATTAAAATATATACATAAAAAATCAACACATCACAAATCACAATAGACACAAAATTATCTCTCTTCTAACTTCTAACTCTTCTTTAACCACAACAACAACAAAAATATTTTCCTAAAAATTAAAATACACCCTACCACCCTCTTCATAAAACAAACTATGCCCATCTAACAGTGCATCTCTCTTTTTCCCCTTTAGCCCCTTCACCATCGTGCTTATGTACATCTGGAAGTTGTGAGTGAAAAACCCTTTTAGTTCCAACCCAGTGTTTCCCTTCCTGCGTGCATTTCTGATGGTGTATATGGTGTGTTTTGCAAAAAGTCCGGCTGTGTTTCTTATTTTTTGTCCTTTGTTATTGACGTTGTCTCCAAACAGTGTGAATAGCTTCCAGTCTTCCTCTGTTCTCCATTTCCCGTGTGCACTCTCCTCCAGAGTTCGTCTGAGCCAGCCCAGGAAGTTGTTGATGGCGGGGCAGTCGAGGAAAAGGTGTTCCAATGTCTCCGCGGCTGCCCCGCATGTGGCGCAGCCCCTCTCCAACGCCCCGTCAATTTGGTGGAGCACGACACCGGGATGTAGTCTTCGGTGCCGTGCTCTGAAGTCCGTCGTCAGGACGTTTCCTGGGGCCGCGCCACTCCTGAGCGTGGCCCAGATCCTGTCCCCTCGCAGGGCGGGGAAGACCTCCCTCCATGCTCGGTCAGCTGCCGGTGGTCTTCTTCTCCTTTTGATGAACGTCTCATACAGCTGCCGAGTTGTTGTTTCCTGTAGGTCCTCCCCGCCCTGCACAGAGGAGAAGGCACACGTTTCGCCAGCCTCGGCTGGCTGTCTCCTGTTCCCCAGCGCCCTTATCCAGCGCCGGGGAACAGCAGCAGCCAGCTTATCAAACACATCAATGATAACATTTTTGTTGAATCTTACTTTCCTCTCCCTCAAGCTGGCCAGGGTCCCCGCAGCTTCAAAGCCACCGGTTGGGTCGACAACATCCCCGAGCCGGACTACTCCAGCTCGTTCAAGGGCCGCGCAAACCACCTCTTTCCCTCCCCAGGTAACTTCTGGGTTGTTAAAGAGGGGCTGCGCGATCGCCTGTAGGATGCCGTCGACCCTGACCTCCAGCAGAGGTCTCACCACGGCCCACGCCGTCATGATCTCCTCCGCCAGAGGGTCCATTCCCGCTCTACTCTTTGGCAGCCTCCTCTGGCAGAGTGCCCAGATCCCCAGGGGCGGCCCGAGACCCAGATCCTGTGTTATTGCTTGTTTCCATGCTGCATTATTGTTTCTGTCTATTAGTTTTTTGACCAATTTTATTCGTAGTGCTTTTTTTCTTGCGTTAATTGAAACGAGTCTCAGACCGCCCCTTTCCTCGGGCTGGATCATGACGTCGTGGGCCACCTGATTCATAGTGGACCTCCACAGGAAGCCACTGATGGCTCTGTTGATGTTGGATTCCTGCTGCGGGGACAGGGGACAGACAGCCAGTGTGTGATTTAGTGTTGACATGATAAGTGAGTTGATTACTGTTATTTTTCCTCTTATTCCCAGTTGCCTTTGTTTCCATGTGTTGATGATGTTTTTTATTTTTTCTGTTAAAATTTTCCAGCTTTTTTCGTTGGCCCTCACCTCATCTTTTCCACACCACACCCCTAACACCTTCAGTTCCCCCTCTGCTTCTTTAAACCCCCACGTGTTACTCGTGCTCTGTGCCTCCCCACACATCATAATCTGTGACTTATTTACATTCATTTTTGCACCCGATGCTTTACAATACTTTCTAATCGTTCCCACCACCTCACTAACGCTATCCCTATCCTTAACTATGATGTTTGTGACTCACCTATACTAATCCCTCTAATATTTACATTACGAGCGACCGCTGCCGCCAGGGGCTCAGTCACTAGAGTGAAGAGCATGGCAGACAGTGGACAGCCCTGTCGGATAGACCTGCTCAACGGAAGCGCACCGGTGCATGTGCCATTTATCTTGACACAGCTCGTGGCTCCTTTGTACAGAATCTTTATCCAGTTTATGTACCGCTCTCCGAAACCCATTCTTTCCATGACTTGCCACAGAAAGGAGTGTTCCACGCGGTCAAACGCCTTTTCAAAATCGACACTAATTACATACCCGGTGGTTGTGCTCATGTGCTTAATCAGGCATCTGACGGCCAGGATCGAGTCAGCTATGTCTCTACCTGGCACGCCATACGCCTGAGTGTCCCCCACCACCTCTTCTATTACTAATCTAAGCCTATTCGCTAACACCCGTGCTACTATCTTATAATCCGTGTTTAGTAAACTAATACACCAGTGTGATTATCCCCTTCGTAAAACCCTCTGTGACCTCCTGTTTTCGTTCTATGTATGTGAATACTTGTCCCAGGATGGGAGCAAGGCAACGGCCGAACACCTGGTAGAACTCGGCCGTTAACCCGTCCCACCCTGGGCTTTTCTTTGTATTTAAAGCTTTTATTGCGTCCATAATTTGCTGTGAAGTGAGGTCGGAGTCGCAGAAATCTCTGTCCGTTGCATCTAATTTTTTCTCTAAATATTCTATGTGTTTTCCCATTTCTTCTAAATCAGTTTCTTCGCTTTTATAAAGTGCACCATAAAAAGCTTGCGCTGTTTTTAAAATCCCCTCTAGGTGTATTTCCTGCCCTCCCTCACTGTTTATTAACAAATGGATGTATGCCCTCCCCTGTTTTTGTTTTTCTAGCCCCAGGAAATAACTCGTTGATTTTTCCCCTTCTACTAAATACTTTGTTTTAGCTCTGATTGCCGCTGCTTTGCACTTTTGAATGGTTATATTGTGAAGTTTTCCTTGCGCCGCTGCTAAAATCCCCGTCCCCCTCCCTGAATCTTTTGTAATTTTTTCCGTTTCTGTTTTAATAATTTCTATCAATTCTCTTTCTTCTTCGTTTTCCTCCCATTTTTTTCTTTTACATTCCCTGATGCACATTTTTTTTATTTGACTTTTAACTCCCTCCCACCATACTAATAGATTTTCCGTCCCCTCCATTTCGTTTTTAACTCCCTCTAAATAATTATGCATTTTATCTTTAAAATTTTCCCTCTCCAATATTTCGTTGTTTAAAACCCATACCCCCCCGTTTCTGAGTTTGCCTGCGTTCCCCAGAGTCACCCGGAGAAGAGAGTGGTCGCTCCATCCGTTTGGCGTGTACCCGACGGCGTCCACGTCCGTGACCACTCCAGGAGACACCAGAGCCAGATCAATACGAGTTTGTTTTAGTTTTCCCTTTACTAGCTGTCTCCTGGAGTAGTCACGGACTCCCGGGTTGAGGATTCTCCAGATGTCTATTAAATTGTTTTTAGCCATTATATCATATAATTCGTTTCTACTTATATCGTTGCGTATGTTTCCATGCGCTATATCATTATTTGTTAATATTGTGTTAAAGTCTCCTATTACTATACTATATTCTGTTATCCATTGTACTAATTTATTTCTATAAAGATCTTTCCTCTCCATTTCATTATTACTACTATATATATTAATAATACGAATTATTTTTTTATTTAATTCCAAATCAATCACCACCAGCCGGCCCTCGTCGCCGGCATGTACGCAGGTCACATTGTGAGGGAGGCCCGGTCTATGGCAAGCCGCCCATATCACATTTACGCCATACTTTAAACGGCGTTTTTTACGCCGTACGCCGCAGAAAACGCCGTTTTCACGTCATACGCCTTATGGCGTTTTCACAGTTTAACGTCGTACGCCGTACGGCGTTTACCAGACGGCCGCTCATAACACCGTATGGCGTTTTCTAATATTCTAATGATCTCCGCCCCATAACTTGCTCAGCCACTGCAGTTTACTCTTTATCAGCCTATCGGCAGAGAAGAAGATCAGACCACACTAATCCATCACCGATCTCCTGTGCCAAAAACGATCGCTTCGGTCTGGATCATAGAAGACTGTATATAAGCCTGGATACTGCACAGCCATCATGTTTCAGGAAAGAAATAAACTGAATTTTGTTTACAATAGCATCTGTTCACCTTTCTCTTACTTCTTCTTCTTGTCTTACACACTTAAACCACAGAGAAAAAAACGTCTGTTTACTGACTTTTTAAATCAGATTGGATTGATTTCCATGTTATTTGACACACTATCCTGAAGGACACACACCACGTTTTGCTTTATCTTCGTTCTGATCATAAACGTTGACAATCTTAGTGTCTCAAATGATAAACCATTTAAAATGTCGACGAATAAAGAAACCGTGCTGTTCTCAGATATGGCCAGCAGATGGCACAATACACTAAGAAACCGCTATACAATACAAGGCCGCTGATTGACAGGTGAACAAGGAAGGAATTTACATGAATTATTTGTTCAGAATCAGAAGTACCTTCCAGAGGAAAATTGTTTACATTCCAAGTGTTCCATGCATGACCAGAAATATTAACAGAGAAGACATTTAAAATAATGCTAGGTAAATCATAATAAAAAGTAAGTATTGATAAAATAAATACAATTAAGATTAATATTAACAAAATCTTTATTTGTCCCACAAGGGGGAAAATAAATTTTTTGCAACGGCAAAAATAGGCTACAGAAGCAAAAAATAAGATCATCTATATACATAGTAAAATGAAAATATTTGTGTCACGTGGGCGTAGGTGTTGACAGCTGGAATTTATAAAACGGGCACTCACTCACCTACACAGGGGTTAGGAGGAGCGAAGGAAGCTGGGTGGCCACAGTTTTTGTTGACCACCTTTTCACGTTTCATCCCCAGTCTCATTCTCTCGGTTTACATGTTTTCTCCGAAATGCAGTATTTACTCTCATATAAGCTATGTAAAACATCTTCAAGCCGAAGATCGACTGCGTCTTTTCTACCAGTCACAGCGCGTCAGACAAATAGGCAGGGCCCATATCCTTCTGTTCTAGCGACTTTTTGAGGAAGTCGCAATAATTGTTTTTCTATAGTTTTAAATATATACTAAGTAAAGATAAGACAACATAAAACACACCTATACAGCTGAACAATGTCAATCCACAACCTATAGCCTAACAAACTACTGAGTGCAAATATAACCGAGCACGTCTGCATACAAAAACCAATGATTGAAGACAATACACACATAATTCCATTCACATGATGTGTTCTGTATTTCTATAGTATCCTTACACAGATATCTGCAAATAATTGTACCCTTTACCCTTTACTATACATCAGTACAGTAGATAACATAGATCATTGATGATATAATACAAAGTCAAAAATGTATTTGTAGTCTTCCAATTAATTCCGATGAAATATTCCCAAATCATCATTTAGAAAAAATAACATTTTTTCTTTAAAAATAAAAAAATGATATAAAACATTTATGTAAATCTTTAAGTTGGATGAATGAATAAATATATAAAGCATATATAAAATGGTACACTACTTTTATCTTAAATAGATACTAGTCTAAATAAACATAAGAAATTGTTTCTTTAGAAAGCACAAATTTATTATTAGAGATTATTAAAACAAACACTAGGTGGCTGACTGACTCCCTGGCTTCCCTAAATCACTTCCGGAATAATACATTGCAAGCTAGCTAAGAAACACTCAGGGTTTGAAAGGGTTAAAAGAAATCTGGGATGTAGCTAAATACTATACATTATCTTGTATTAAATATTTTTTCACTTTGCATATAAACTATTAAATACACTCCGAATTATACAGTTTTTCACAAAAAAAGAACACAAAAAAGGACTTTTGAAAAATGTGCGCGTCTTCCTCCCGCGAAAATTTGAATTTTCACTACGTATATGTAGCCTATAGGCCAAGACCTTCCGTGGTTTTTGGAAAGGAGTACCGGTGTCATGGATGAGCGAACGGCAAGATTCCGAAGACGAATTAGCAACTTGCGAGACAGAATAAATGACCAAATAAGTAGGATTTTGAACGAAGAAGACGGTAATTCTATTATTGAAAGGTGGGTTTTTTGTAGATATTTTATATACATTGTCTGTAATTACATATAAGTCTTCAACAATTGATATATTGATATATTTATAGCTATACTAATAACTTAATACCAGATTCCAGATGTTCAGACAGGAGAGCCAGGCAGGGCCTGTGAGACAGCAGAGGCGAGGCACAGCAAGGCCTCGCCAAATCTCATTCAGAGTATCTGTACTGAGGAGCTCTACAATTACTCGCTACACCTCTCACAGGGGTAATCTGCTGTCTCATTTTTCTATATAAAAAATATGTTTTGTAAAATTCATTTATTAACTTGTAATTAGTAATAATTCATCTATCTTAATGGCAAAAATACAAGTAATGTTTCTCTGTTTACCCCTTCACAGATGGAACTCTTGCCTGTCGAGTGGTTGTAGGAGTAGACCTAGATGCAGAGAGTTTTCTGAGAGCACTTAAGGACAATGTCCCTGAGTGCCCAGAACAATTCGAACTGTGTCGGGTCAATGGTCAGCGGGACATAATACCGCTGACCACCCAAAGTCCTGCAGATCTACATCTTGGTAGATCTGCACTGTATTTACGTCCCAAGGTATACAAATATGTTTCCATTGGGGGCTTGTCATACAGTAACATCAAGAACTTTTTTATTATAATTTTGCACAATAAACACAAACACACAACATGAGATGTAAGCTACCAGCACAACCAATACCAGAATGTGTGAGAGAAACCACAGATATTTGTCATGTGTGTAGATTTGGATCAAGTCCCTCTTAATCATTTAGAAACATCATTGCTATTAATTAGGATGTGAACTTGTGAATAATGCTGTCCAACCTTCATGTTAATTTATCCATTTCTTTTAGGACCATACAGCTGCCCAAATATCAGCCAACATGTCCTTCCCTCCTCCCTCACCATCCGTAATAAACCCTCCTTCTCCTCCACCTGCATTTCCCCCTGCTTCTCCTGATCCCCTTGTAGAAGCTGTGTCCCCAACTTTTTCAACTCCTCCCTCACCATCTACAATAAACCCTCCTTCTCCTCCACCTGCATTTCCCCCTGCTTCTCCTGACCCCCCTGTAGAAGCTGTGGGGGACACAACCTCTTCCCCTGCTCCATCTCCACCCAGCAGTCCCCAGGCCTCAGGCCCAGTGGAGGAGTAAGTAGAATTTATAAACCCATTTTTGTATAATTGTGTATAGAATTCTTACTGGTTCTTTGTTATTCTCTTCAAACAGACCTTTTGACATGAAGACCTCCCTAATAAGTTTGAGGGCTAGAGTTCGGCATTTTGCCCCAGCTGCCAATCAAATAAATGCCATCAGGAATGAGGAGTTTGATTGTGCACTGAGGGCCTTCAGGCGCCCAGCGTTTGACCCTGAGGCAAAGCTGGACGTCGTTTTTTGTTGATGAAGATGGACAGGGAGAAGGGGCAATCGATGACGGTGGGCCGACCAGAGAGTTCTGCAGACTGCTTCTGGGACAGCTGCAGAATCTCCCCATTTTTGAAGGCCCTGTAGAGGAGAGAACCCTGGCCCTTGACAGTGTTGGTATGCATAAACAGATGGAATTACTCAATTCAGTTGAATTCCTTTTTATTCATACAAATTTATGTTATTTCAGAAAAATATGTGATTACTAATTTTTTTTTTCTTATTTACCTCTTCACAGCAACATTTATAGGAGTGTGGGACAAATGCTGGCTGTATGCCTTATTCAAGGTGGGGTGTCACCCCATTTTTTTTCAAGGCGCCTGTTTCAGCAGGTCTGTGGGGTGGCAACAGGCCCAGTTTTAATTGGAGAGGTGGCTGACTATGGGCTAAGGACCAAACTTGAGAAGGCAAGTTTACGATCATTATGTACTACTACAATTGTTCTTGTCTTTAATTTAAAAATGTGAATGATTCCTTAATTTATGCACAGATTTCAGCAGATTTAAGTGTATTTACTTTGTTTATTCTAAAACATTATTTTATTGTACTACATTAAGAAATGTAAGTAACTTGATAAAGATAGAGTATTTGTTCCACAGTTGCAAATATTCCGCAACTGACATGTAAAGAAACTCTGTATGCATTAGAATCAATGTAGTTGTCAATTATGTTTTTGGCATAATTTCAGATAAGCAGTGCACAGACTCTGGAGGAGGCAAGAGATGCAATCAGTGATGCGGCAGAAGAGCTTGCCCTTATGGGAGCTCTTCGTCACCTCCAGTCTCTCAGTCAAAAAGAGGAACTGGTGGAGGCAGTCCTTCACTATTATTGTGAGGGATGTATTCATTCCGCCCTCCAGCAGTAAGTTGCCTGTGCTTATACTTTAAGTAGAAAAATGTAAATAAATCTTCTTGTGCTTCTTGGCTCCTCTGCTACTTGTGGATATAGTCGGTGTCTTCCCTTCACATGGTGCCAGTTCGTTTTGTTGTCTTGGGATGTCTGTGGGTTTGTTTGTACGTCTAAGCCTTGCAAACTTTTTTTATTTTGATAGTTTGATAGTGTGCATTAATTTGAGTTTTACTAGTTACTTCCTGTTTTATTTTTTTTTAACTGCTCTGTGTCTCCACACATAGTAATGTATATATTGTATGTTCTGCTGGTACTTGTGGGACTTGCCTTGTACACATAAATATAATTACTATTTCTGTAATTGGACCATGATATTATTAGAAACAAACATTTCAGGAACAGTTAATATGTATTTTATGTTTTTGTTTCTTTGTTCTGTCAGGTTCAAAGAAGGACTGATGACCCTCGGTGTCCTGGAGGAAGTCACCTTGCACCCACAAGGTTTCGAGGAAATCTTCCTCAAGGACACCAAAGCTTTGACGGCAAGGGACATCGGGGACCTTTTCCAGGCCAGAAGTCTGTCTGTGCCTGGATCTAATAGAAGGCGTCTGGAAGCCAGGGCCATTGCCTTTTGGAAAGACTGGCTGCTGGAGGTAGAAGGTAAGGTTCCCTATAGAAACTATGCCAGTGTATGCTGTAAATTAAGTGCAACATCTTGAATTTATTTTATAGACTTCACATGTATGTGTTGTCCACAGTTTCTGTTCCTTTTTTCTGTTCCCATTTTTATTTTGTCTGTCTGTGCACAGGTGGACTTGCCCAACCCCTACAGCTGAAAGATGTTTTAATCTTTGCCACGGGGCTGGAGAAAATCCCACCAATGGGATTTACATCTCAGCCGGAACTTGGGTTCCTTCACCCAGAGGATGGACTGGCGAGATTTCCAAAAGCAAACACCTGTTCTCTTTTGATGAGGCTACCTGTGGGACAGAGCTACAGCCAGTTCAAAGAAAACATGGAGCTGGGTATTGGGAATTCTTTGCAGTTTGGGGAACCATAATTTTGAATTAAAAAAAAAAGGTTACGTTTATTTTTATTGATTTTATTTTTGTTGATGGGATGGCAGTATTGTGTTAATTTAAGTTATTTTTGATTATTAACGCATTTATGTTCTTGTGTGTTAATACGAAATGTGTTCTTTGTTGCAAGCATGAAATTAAAAAGTTTTGGGCATGTGTGTCTTTAACATTACAACCTATGGTAGGGTTACTGTATCCTATGTATTTACAAACTTAAATGTTGTGCTCATATTTGACAAGAAATAACTACCTAATTTGACCCTATAGAGCCACAGTAATGTGTAGTAAGAATTTTGTACCCATGTACTCTGTGTATCCCAAATTACATGATAAGAAGTAGTTCTGGAATATATGCAACACTATGCATTGTACTGACCAGCAATGAGAACGAAAAGGGAGATAATGGTGACCTGTTAACATAGGAATAGCGATATCTTTAATGAATGGATCATGACCCATGTTACAGTGTTTTAATAATAATTGTAGTGACTATCGGATGGACACTAAGAATTCGGACAGCACTACGAAATTGCGGAGGCACTTTAAAGGGCCATATGGTGTATGAATGATACGACTGGACTCTCAGGTACTCTCATATCAACTCCTATACTTGGAGAAACCGGAACTCGTACAAAGCCTTCCGCATCAACTTATGGGTAATGTTGTCTACTGCTACATGTGGGAGTGATTTTGAACACAGCCATGAACAAGCTCTTTGGTCATATTTATAGTTTGTGATAATTACACGCAAACTTTCGTAGTTTTATCAGTTGTCTTAGTACAGTTCGCGCAATGTCTCGGCGAATTTTCTTGGGTCGTTGTAGACATATAATCAATGACTGCACTCGCCGTCTTCTAATGGAGGATGTCGATCTTGATGCACAGCAGACGATATTAACAAGGTAATGCAAAACACAATAGTTTCGGTGATAAATGCTGGTAAAAGACTTTAATGTTAAACTGTGTTCATCCAACATCTTTGAAGTTATTTTCTGACCTAGGTCAGAAAATAACTTCAAAGATGTTGGATGAACACAGTTTAACATTAAAGTCTTTTACCAGACTAAATGTACTGAGTAATTGCATACTACAGATTTCGCACCCATAGACCTTGGACCAATAACTTTCAAACATTCTGTTGGTTCAGGTTGGAAACACTGCGGAGAAGTCTCCTTCGGGCAAGGGGGGCATTACTTACTAATGCAGCTGCAGACAGCCTTCTGAGGGAATTAGGGGAATACATTCAAGAGGTCAGACTGTATTGCCAGCCTAGACGAGGTAGGTGCATATAACACATTTGAACATTTGCATTGTGGATAGCTCATACAGAAAATGAAGAGCTTTCTGTGAGCATACATAATTTCCTACACGGGCGATTAATTTATGTTAGAAAGCCCACTGTGACTGTTATTACCTTATTTACAGAGTTTCTTTCAGTATTAGTTTGTTTCCTTGTAAGTTTAAGTTTTACATGTCCGACGTCCATGAACACACCATAGCATCTCTGACGCTAGTGAACGCATCACACCTATGTCGGGAGAAAAGTCTGTGTTCGGAGTGTTTCTTCAGTGGATGATTATAAGTTCCTAATCACCATGTATCTCCCTGGTTTATTGCAGTGCGTAGATGCCAGAAGGTCAGATAAATGACGTTATAAACGGCCGTTTTGTGCTATTATTGTGTAGTTTTAGTTATGCATTAGTTAATGCTATCTTGTGTTGTTATGTTGGTAAGCTAACTAATAGCTAACAAGCTAATATGAGCAGTACGTGTGAGAGGATTTGTTTACGTTTCATGATTGACGTCTGTTACACATTTGAGTGCTTACTTGCAATTTAGTTTATTGAATTATGTTTTTCCTTTGTTGTTATTACAGACCACAGTAAAATAAATCAGCCTTTAACAGGACATGTGCATCCTAGTTCTTTAACTGGAACTCACCTTGCCACTCTAAACCACCACACTCATGGAGACAACCATTATTTGTTAATTCATGATTTTTTTGTTCATTTTAGTCTCAGACTTTATACACGCCTATAAACACACAAAGTAGGAAAAGTGTTTTAAATTGAATTGTTTATTTTAAATATGTAAAACAAGCAAATATACAAGTAAACAAATGGAAATAAATATGCAACAAGTTATATATAATTGTCTGATATACATATACGAAAAAGAGTCAATAAACGTGTCTTTAGTTACTTAGTTTAGTTATTAGTTTTTCTTTTAATTTGAGTTTGTTGCGTATGGGGGTTAAAGTGTATCAGAATGTACACAATGGTAAATAACAAAAGATCTGAAGATCAAGTAAAGCTAGTCCTCATAAACAAAGCATATACGTCACTGTATAAAATATACTTCAAGATCATGTGAACAAGATTTTTGCAATTATAACATGAACTAGAAAATTTCACAAGAAAATTTGAGTGGGCCAATGCGCACTCGCCCACACTCTGCTGCCGGTCCATCCATCCCACTTGCCAAAACCATAACATTTTGATTCAATAAGATAAAGGTCAACTACTACTGAGTTGTCTAAAGTTGAAATGAATATTCTGTGTAGAGGCATGCCAGACTGATAGGCTTCCAAATTTGGCTGGGTTTTGTCAAGAATCTGACCGGTTTCCCATTATTTCCTATGAGGAGGGTGATGTCAGCTTAAGCGGCTTTCCTGTAAATATGGTAGGTGGTACAGACATGGTGCCTCAATATGTCAGAGGTCTGATGTTTATCTACATTTTGCATTTTGAATGAAGGTTCTGCGTGAAAGCATGCCCAAACGGCATGCGTTCAAAGTTTGACAGTGATTTGATGCCTGTGGGGAGGGTTGATCGCAGTTTTTCGGGTTTTTTTCGGATACCGTTTGTCCGATCGCTACCAAACCTCAGAGGGTAGTAGTCCCGACCGAGCCGGTCGATTTGATGTATAATTTGTAGGGGTGGCTAGCGCTAGTTAGCTGTGTAATGAATTTGGGGCTTTTATTTTGAAAATCAGTGTGTGTCTGTGTAAGTGTGTGTGGGTGCGGGGGTGGGTTGGGGACACTCCCTAATGCATGTTAAAACATTTTTAACTGTTTTATTTTGAAAATCTCAATGTCAGCCATATCTTGTTATTGTGCAGGGTCTTTTATTTTGAAAATCCCTGTTTGTGTGTCTGTGTGTTGGCAGCTTTGTATAGTGTGTGTCTGCATATTTCTGGGTGGCTTGTGTGTAGTTTACCAGGCCTAGTAAGGTGTGTAATGATTTGGAGGCTTTTATTTTGAAAATCAGTGTGTGTGTGTGTGTGTGTCTGTGTGCATGTGTGAGTGTAGTTGTGTATGTTCCTGTATGGTTGTGTATGTATGTGTGTGTCTGCCTCTGTATGGATCAATACAGTGTAATTACATTGGGTTGAATGAGCCCAATGCATTGTTAATGGGAGCGGCCATCTTTGCTGATGTCATCAGAGAAGCCTCCAAGTCAGTTATAGCATCTGTGTAGGTTACCATGGAAACGGCTGCCTCAACCCCCCCAGCCCCCCTTCTGTTGCAGAGGTGTGTGTGTCTGCCTCTGTATGGATCAATACAGTGTAATTACATTGGTTTGAATGAGCCCAATGCATTGTCAATGGGAGCGGCCATGTTAGGTGATGTCATCAGAGAAGCCTCCAAGTCAGTTAAAGCACCTGTGGAGGTTACCCTGGAAACGGCCTGAAAGTTTCAGGTCGCTGGCGCGAAAGCTGTGGGACTAGTTACGCGCCGAAATTTTGTCCGGAAGAAAAAGAATAAAGAAGAACTAGAAAATTTCACAAGAAATTTTGAGTGGGCCAATGCGCGCTTGCCCACACTCTGCTGCCGGTCCATCCATCCCACTTGCCAAAACCATAACATTTTGATTCAATAAGATAAAGTTCAACTACTTCTGAGTTGTCTAAAGTTGAAATGGATATTCTGTGTAGAGGCATGCCAGACTGATAGGCTTCCAAAGTTGGCTGGGTTTTGTCAGGGATCTCACCAGTTTCCCATTATTTCCTATGAGGAGTGTTAGGTCAGCTTAAGCGGCTTGTCTGTGAAAAAGGTAAGTGGCACGGACATGAGGACTCAATATGTCAGAGATCTAATGTTTGTGTGTTTTACTTTCTCTCACCAGATGGAATTCTGCTGTCTTCCCTGCAGTCATGTGACCTCCCTGTTCCCTGGATTTTCTGCCTGGTCCATAGTGTCCCTCATCCTTTTCATCCACTGTTTAAAGAAAGACATAAAAAGCTGTCAGATGTAGATTCAGATTTGAAACCGAGTGTCCACAATAACAAAGCAGTCATAATATCCACAGC
The DNA here is from genome assembly GCF_900634625.1 of Parambassis ranga. Lineage (NCBI taxonomy): Eukaryota > Metazoa > Chordata > Actinopteri > Ambassidae > Parambassis > Parambassis ranga. The sequence goes on along the minus strand of NC_041042.1, from coordinate 20,630,447 downwards.
AGTGTGCATGTGAGAAAATGTCTGTTTGAACATGGATTGTAACTGGATTTATGTCTTATTGTAATAAAGATTCTGCATGAAGGTATGCCAGACTGCCTTTATTTTCACCAAAGCATTGTTTCCTATGAGGGTTATTGTTTAGGATTAAACTGTGTGTGTACCTGTGACCTCTGACTGTGCTGGCTGAGCCTCCCGTCTGCTTCTGTGTGCTGCTGCCAAAGAATCCTTCCCAGGGAGACCACCATCTTGCCATGAATCCACTGATGCTGCTTCATGATCTTCCCATGTCTCAGACAGGATTTGCAGGGAACACCAACTGGAGAGCTTCTGGGCATCTTCAGCACTGTGTCCCCTCAACAGGCTTCAGTACATTTTTTCATCATTTTGAGGAACTCACCACTTAGACTGACTAAACACGATATTAAAAACCTATGGATAGCTGTTGTGATGTTCAAACCACACACAACATGTCCATTTGTCATGTGTCACCAGGCTTAAGTTGAATGGACATTCCCCTTTAAAGTTAATGGAGTACTGGATGATCACTGGGGGATACAGTCTTAGAAAGTCTATAAAAGGCCAAACAAATATTAACAAACCTATTAAAGGCTACTGTGTTTATGCTAATGTATAACATATGCTTCCAAACACACAAGATGTAACCTGCACCTGATAAATGTCCATTTTTCATGTGTCACCATAATTTGAATGGAGATTCTTTAAACTTCTTAGAATACTGGATGATCAGTGAGAGGTTTCTGACCAACATCTTACCAAATATATAACTTTATGTTTTAAACCACAACATGTTATGATTACTGGAGACCAAACATTTCCCTGAAACACACACAGACAAGTTCAAAGGTCTAAATCAATTTTATTTCTACACTAAATAGAACTATGATTACAATTGAACTTTAAACATGAGGTCAGTGCTCTTCAGGTTTTTCTAGAAAGACACAAAAAAGACAAATCATCAACCACAATATTATAGCATCACTCCCTTGAACATTTGTCAGAACTGCCATGACAGTCTGCAAACTTACTGGCTGTTTGTGAGCAACAGCTGCTGATGAGGTCTCCGAGGTCTGGATCATCTTCGTGGACTCCTCGTGTCCTATAAATAAGTATGTCAACATGAAAATAAATGTTACTGTGTGTATGGGACATTTTGAGCATGAAACAACCTCCTGTCACATTCACAACACGTACCTGGACCAAAGAGGAAGTCCAGCTGGTATTCCTGCTCCACAGTGTAGCTGCCTGGGTCCCTGGAATCCTTTGGTCTGCTTCCTGTCCAGCAAAGACAAAACAAACAATTGCATCAGTGCACAGTTCTATGTAAGTGATCTGATGAATATGTTTGAATGTAAAATACTTATCTTTGTGTTGGTGGTGCGGCCTGGGTCCCTGGAATCCTTTGGTCAGCTTCCTGTCCAGCAAAGACAAAACAAACAATTGCATCAGTGCACAGTTCTTTATGAGCAGTCTGATGAATATGTTTGAATGTAAAATACTTATCTTTGTGTTGGTGGTGCGGCCTGGGTCCCTGGAATCCTTTGGTCTGCTTCATATTCAGCAAAGACAAAAACAATTGCATCAGTGCACAGTTCAATGTAAGTGATCTGATGAATAATTTTTAATATAAATAAAATACTTATCTTTATGTTTTTTTTTCCCCTTGAACAAACTGTGATGATCCATTTGAGAAGCCTCCTCTTGGACTGAATAAAACATCAAAACTGGAATTAAGTTAACAGGTACAAGGAACGTCATTGTCTGATAACACACAAACATGAAATATCTTCACATTTACCTCACTTTCTTCCCTCATTGTTTCCTTCTCCCCGGAACTGCAGCAACACCCAGAAACCTAAAACATCTGGAACATTCTGAAAACTGGGTTAGTGCTGCACATAAAATACATAAGAACACATTTTAACATATGGAACACAGCAATGAACAAATACAATTAGCCCCAGACCTGAACACAGCAGGTGTCGACGGGAGAAAAGCCTGATCTGTCGGACCTCATTCAACCGGTCGTGCCCCGTTTATGCAGGCTCCAACCAGCTGTCTAAGGCCAGACCGGGGTTCTCCCGCTCTACCTCGGTGTTTTCTGTGTCCACCTACAACGTTTTGAACATTCTAAAACCTGGTAATGAGGCTACTACATATAACAAATACAGTAAATAAACAGAGCGCAGCCCCAGACCTAAAAAAGAAGTGCAGACTGACGGCAAAACGGGCGTCTGCAGGAGAATAGCCAGATCTGTCGGACCTCATCCAACCGGTCGTGCCCCGTTGATGCAGACTCCAACCGGTGTCAAAGGCCAGACCGGAGTTCCCCTGTTCTACCTCGGCGTTTTGAACGTCCACTTGTTGGAGACCGTTTGAAAAAATGAACCAGAATGGTTGCACTGATTGATGGCAAAACGGGTGTCTGCAGGAGAATAGCCAGATCTGTCGGACCTCATCCAACCGGTTGTGCCCCGTTTATGCCGACTCCAACCAGTGTCAAAGGCCAGACCGGAGTTCCCCTGTTCTTCCTCAGCGTTTTGTATGTCCACTTGTTTGATGTTATTTCAATAATTAAAGGGAAACGGTAGCGCTACTTGACGGCAAAACGGGTGTCTGCAGGAGAATGGCCAGATCTGTCGGACCTCATCCAACCGGTTGTGCCCCGTTGATGCAGACTCCAACCAGTGTCAAAGGCCAGACCGGAGTTCCCCTGTTCTTCCTCGGCGTTTTGAACGTCCACCTGTTGGAGGTTGTTTGAAGATTAACAGCAAACGGTTGCACTGATTGATGGCAAAACGGGCGTCTGCAGGAGAATGGCCAGATCTGTCGGACCTCATCCAACCGGTTGTGCCCCGTTGATGCAGACTCCAACCAGTGTCAAAGGCCAGACCGGAGTTCCCCTGTTCTTCCTCGGCGTTTTGAATGTCCACCTGTTGAGATTGTTTGTAAAAAGGACACCGAAGCGCTGACTGACGGCAAAACGGGCGTCTGCAGGAGAATGGCCAGATCTGTCGGACCTCATCCAACCGGTCGTGCCCCGTTGATGCAGGCTCCAACCAGCTGTCTAAGGCCAGACCGGAGTTCCCCCGTTCTTCCTCGGCGTTTTGAACGTCACTTGTTGGGGATTGTTCGAAAAACGAACCAGAAACGGTTGCACTGATTGATGGCAAAACGGGCGTCTGCAGGAGAATGGCCAGATCTGTCGGACCTCATCCAACCGGTTGTGCCCCGTTGATGCAGACTCCAACCAGTGTCAAAGGCCAGACCGGAGTTCCCCTGTTCTTCCTCGGCGTTTTGAATGTCCACCTGTTGAGATTGTTTGTAAAAAGGACACCGAAGCGCTGACTGACGGCAAAACGGGCGTCTGCAGGAGAATGGCCAGATCTGTCGGACCTCATCCAACCGGTTGTGCCCCGTTTATGCAGACTCCAACCGGTGTCAAAGGCCAGACCGGAGTTCCCCTGTTCTTCCTCTGCGTTTTGAACGTCCACTTCCTGGGGATGGCTTGGAAATTACCCGAAAACTGAAGCGCTGACTGACGGCAAAACGGGTGTCTGCAGGAGAACGGCCAGATCTGTAGGACCTCATCCAACCGGTTGTGCCCCGTTGATGCAGACTCCAACCGGTGTCCGAGGCCAGACCGGAGTTCCCCCGCTCTTCCTTGGCGTTTTGAACGTCCACCTGTTGGAGGTTGTTTGAAGATAAACTGCAAACGGTAGCGCTTATTGACGGCAAAACGGGCGTCTGCAGGAGAACGGCCAGATCTGTCGGACCTCATCCAACCGGTTGTGCCCCGTTGATGCAGACTCCAACCAGTGTCCGAGGCCAGACCGGAGTTCACCTGCTCTACCTCGGCGCTTTGAACGTCCAGTTTTTTGTTTGGAAAATGAAACGAGCCTCAGCCAAGTCTGCCACGTTTACCTTAGTACACAGTATACTGGACTGTGGTAACTATGGTAGCTTTGCAGCACACCAGATTGAAGGCAGACTTGTGGCTGGGAAATATAAATGTGGTCCAGTAACGTGCGCTTGTCGGTAGTCGCAGCCGTTATGAGCTGAGTGTAGCCTTTGGACTTAAACAGCTCCTGGATGACTTTCTTGCCTTCACCTTCACTAAGAAGGTCTTCGTTGAAGTCCCCACACACGACGACGGTCTCATGGCCCGTGGCGTCTAAGGAGTCGAGCAGTCTCCGCATGTTTGGAAGAAATTTCTCCAAAGCGTAACTCGGTGGTCTGTGAGCTGCGATCAACGCAACGAGCGGCTGTTCGACCTTGACGAGTACAAATTCCAGGTCAGCGACGTTCTGCACAAAGTGCCTGACCTCGGCTTGAAGACCGCTTCGACAGTACACCGCAACTCCACCTCCGTCTTTTTCCGCCATGTCGGAATAAGTCGCGTACGACACGTGCCTGTGTCGCCAGAACACGTCATAGCCGTCTAACTGGAAGCGTGGAGGAACCGAGGAGCCCGACAAATGCGTTTCCGTAACGCACAAGATGTCGGCAAGTCTGAGTTCAGGATGGCATTTCATGTCCTCCATGTGTGTCGGCAAACCTTGCGCGTTGTGGTGGATAACGGTCAGTGTCTCGGGGGCTCTGTCTGCTGACATCGCGTAACGTAGCAGCGGTGTTGTGTCGGTGAACGACGCGTGCCTCATGGTTTTGAGCGCGGCCGTGATTTTTGGGTCGGCGTATATTTTCTTCTCGTCAAAGTCAACGACGTGGAGACCTTGAAGCGAGGTGGTTCGGCTGAGCGCAACGTACGCCATTCCTGGCTCGAAAATACGCTTCAAACTTACCACTGCCGACTGCATGGTCATGCCTTGCACTTTGTGACAAGTGCAGGCAAAGGCCAGCTTGATGGGGAACTGCCTGCGGACCACCCCTTTCCTGAGGATTTCCTCATTCTGATCCACGTAGACGAGGTTGTCCGATCGGCCCTGAATCTTGCGACGGAACTTCTGTCCAGCTGTCGGGTTGTCCAGTTTGAGGCCAAGGAGCCTGACCTGCGTCGGTCCCGGTCGGGTGCTCTCGACGATGTTTGCGATGGTCCCAAACGTCCCGTTGACAAGCCCGTCCTCCACATCCAGGTTTCTGATGACCATGACGCGTGCTCCGAGAGCAACCTGCAACACGTCGGGTAGATCTCTCTTCTTCCCTTTCTGTTCTTTAGTGCAGAAGATCATCTCACCTGTACGAAGGTCCTTTCTGTAGTCCTCTGCGTGAATGGTTACGACGTCAGACACCAGGGAAGCTACCGCTCGAGCGTTGTACTCGTCGACCTCCTTGTTTGTAGCGTAAATGTGCAGGGCTTCGGCTGGACAGTCTTTGATGTCACGGCAGGCCTTCGCGAGCAAGGCTTTGTCGTCGTCTCTCAGGGAGTCCGTCTTTTCCCTCACTCTTATGCGATTTAAGAGCTCGGCGAAGGGGCGATCGTCCTTCTGGCGCATGATTTCAGTGAGCTCGATCATTTGAAAGTAATCTTTCCACAGATCGAGCTCGCCTTCCTCATAAACGCACAGCGGCTTGGCTCTACCAGCGGGCGGTAGCTGGTAAAAGTCGCCGACGGCAAGGATGGACAGTCCTCCAAATGGCTTCTTGTTTCCCTTGATCTGCTGAAACCGCCATTGGATGTAGGAAAACAACTCCTTTGAAACCATGGATATCTCGTCGATGATGAGGATCTCAGCGTAGGACAAAGCCGCTCGCATTTCGTCCAGAGCGTTACCGAGTCCTTGGTAAGGGGGCCGCAAATTTCTTGGCAGTTTAAGAAGGCAGTGCAGCGTTTTCCCAGAAATGTTGAACGCTGCAGTGCCAGTGAACGCGGAAAGAAGAACCGCGGGCTGGGACATGTCTGCCTGGTCACGAAACCTGGGGAGCTGTCGCAAAACTGTGGTCGCCTCTTCATAAATGCATTTGATGACGTGCGACTTGCCACAGCCAGCTCCTCCAGAGACAAAGTAAAAGAATTGCTCAGGATTCTGTCCCCACAAACGCCTGAAGCACCATTGACGGACAGCGTAGAAAATGCAAGCCTGCGTTTCGTTTAGGCTACGGCACATTTTCCTCACAAAGTCGGGGCTTAACTTTGGCGCTGCCACCGTCGGAAGGAGGACGCTGAAATCGAAAACTTGGAAGTCAGGAATGTCATCGTGCTCCCCAGCATCGATGGGCTCCCTTTCGTCGAGACATTCCAAGCGATCTACCTCAACCTCGGGCGCGAAGCAGTTCCACGCGTTGAGAGCGGGGCCTTCCCTCCGGACGCGCTCCAGCGCTTCGCCGATCTGCTCGCTGTGACGCTCAAACAATTTCTTGTTGCGATCGACGACCACGCGAACTTCGTAGCCCCACTTACGACCGCTTTTGTAGAACTGCTCGTAGGTCGGGCATTCTTCTGTCTTCAGGTCCTCGTCGGTCCGGTAGGGGAAATAGAGCTTTACCAACCGGCCGTAAAACTTTTCTGGTTGCTTCTTCTCCGAGAACCGCGCGTACCTAACGACAGCGGGTTTGCCCCTCGTCCTCTTCTGGATGAACCCTTTGTCGTTTAAGAGCGTAATAACGTTCTTCCCTTCCGTCTGGAGACCGTACACGACCCTGTACTCGGACGCAAATCGGGCAAAGCACAGTCCCTCAAATTCGCGCGTTTCGGGTCGGTTGACGTATTTCTCGGGCAGCCCTGACATCCAAACGTCTTCTTCGTCTGGGTTCATGTTCTGCAGTCTGCTCATCGGGAGACTCATCTTCATGCCTTCGTCGTCCGTCTGAAGGAACAGCACGTCACGCGAACACTGCTTGAGGGGCAGGCTGCAGGTCCTTGCCACGGCCTCTTGCGCGCTGACCTCCCTGTGCTTGATGTACGCTTGCATGATCTGCTTCATCTCGTCCTTGGCGTTGATGTCAGTCTTCTTGACTTCGCGAATGACGCCGTCCAGCAACTCCGTCATCTCGTGCTCCGGCTTGGACACGTAGGACATCATGTACATGATGCAGCTGTAGTCGTCCATTACGTACTGGATGTCCATGTTTGCGTTCCATGCTTGGAGCAAGTCTGCGTTGTAGTTGTTGACCCAGCAGTCGTTGGGATGACGCTTCAACAAAATCTGGTGTCCGCCGCTCAGGTCGAAGACGCTGCGCAGATACTGTTGGTAAGTCAACTTACAACGTCGGAGTAGGTCAGCCAAGTCTTTGAATGATGCGTTGGCATCATTGAGCAAAAGTCGGACTGGCTCGAGCTTTGCTTGAGCGTCGCGTTGTTTGCTCCCGAGGGTTTTCTCGGTCCGTTTCGGTTTCGCGTGGCCGATGATCAAGTGTTTCCTCTTCTCTTTCTTCTTCTCCTTCTCCTGCTCGTCCTCGGGGTCGCCGTCCGAGCTTGGGAAGGTGATCATGGTGATGTCCACGGGCAACTTGGGAAATCCAAACCTGCAGGAGACGTTGCCTTTCCTGCAGGATTTCGAATGTTTCCTGCTGTGGACTTGAACCTCAGACACAATTTTGTGGAGCTCAGGGTCTGCCTCCGGATCGGGCATCCGGCACGTCACATATTTGTCTATAAATGCGTAGATGCGGTCTTCGATGTCCACACCTAATTTGGGCGCATTTTTGATCCAAACCAGCATGTGTATGTGCGGGCTGCCTCTGGCTTGGAATTCGACGCGGTAGAAGAAATCCTCTACTTCCCCGATGGGCTGCGCGGGCGACAAGATCAAATGACTCATCAGCGCGTCGACACGTTGTTCAAACATGCGCATGACGGTGACTGGATTGCTCCGGAGAACGTCGCACTTTGCATTCCAGTCAAGTGCGGAAAAGTCCACCTCTTCGCCTTGTTGCGCTTTGATGGCCTCGACGACCTCAGGCCACCTCATTTCAGCAGCAGAGAAAGTCAAGAAAAAGGTTGGCTTTCCCAGCTGCCTCACCATCGCGTGGAGGTCTTTCAGCGCTGCATCCCAATAGGCCGGCGTGCCTCTAAAAGGTTTCATAAAACGCGTCGCCTCTCTGTTATTTATCATTTGTTGCAATTCCTCTTTATCTTGCAACATTTTGTTGCAGACTGCGCGGCCATCTTTCGTTACCGGCTTACTTTTACGCATCTGAATGGACATACTGTTGGTAGCCATGTGCGTTTCTGTGACGAATTGCGCGAAGAACAAATAGCTCTGATCCACGGCAAAACGGGTGTCGACGGAGAAAAGCCTAACATTGAAATACATGCTAGGTGAAACGCTGATCTGTCAGACCTCATCCAAGGTGTTGTTCCCCGTTGGGAACTGCACAGGAAATGCCATAGCTTCAAGCTTTGGAATGGCGAAGAAACCAACGGGCTTGTTTCCTTGGGCGGGGGCGACGCTAAATATTCCCTGCCCGTATGACAAAATGTCCTGTGCGATGTCTGCAGGCTGCATGCAGGTGTCTAAGGCCAGACCAGGGTTCTCCTGTCCTTTCTCGGCGTTTTCCGCGTCCGCTTCTACCGGTTCACTTGCGACGTTTGATGGCACAGCCTGCTCAACTACTTCGGCGTTCTGTTCGTTCTCAAATGGGTCTTCATCAAAGATGCTGTCAAAATTAGCATCTTCGATGATGAATACGTCGCTGTATTCGGAGTGCATCTCTTTTAGCTTTGAGAGCGCCGCAAGTACGTTGGTCATGTTAACCGTAAAGAAGTGTTGGTGTCCTTTAAACGTGAGGCGACGTTTAAGTTTGACCTGTAGTAACTGCGCTTCGTGACTCGGCCTCGGTAGCGAATTTACCGTTGTCTCCACCTCTGATGGTACGCAGACAACTCCGCCGTGTACTGCTCTCTGCTGTCCTTTGGGAAGCGTGACTATTTTTGCGAAAGGCAAGACTTTTGCAATCAATTGCCTTTCGAGTACATTTAAAGCGTGCAGTTCGGGGGGGATGGGGGCTACATCTAAACGATTTGCCACTGCGACAGATGGCATATTGCCTCGGTAGAGGTGCCGGTCACAAGTGTGGCAGATCCACTCCAACATTCTGTGTTGTGGAGTGCTACATGGGGCCAAACAGTCACCGCCACATACATGAACATATGTTCCAGTCAAGCAAGCTTCTACCACGCGAAGGTTTTTAAGGTATTTTGATCTGTTACATTGCTTGACTTGACCTGGAAACAGAGTTCTGTGGCACACGGTACAAACGTGCGTGGGTCCATTCTGAATGGCTTCACGGAATGCTGAAATCGCAGCTCGCATGACCCTGTCAACCACAAACTGGCGCGGGACTTCAGGTTGTGAAGTTTGCCATCGACGGATTGTGGCCTGCCTGTATTTTCGTGTAATCCTCAACGCGCACCGAATCTTGTGGTATACATGTATTGTGGGATTTGAAGCTAGTTTGTGTTTTTTCTGTTGGGTGCACTGCTGTATGTGATGCCGTCGAAAATAATCGTCAGTGCGATACCTTGTGTGCAGTGTTTGTTTCTTTTTTTCTCTGTAGTCCTTGTCCTGTGCATACTTGGCTGACATATGTTTTTTCTGACGAGTCTGAAATGCAGGATCCGTGGTATACCGCCTGACGATGTAGTCCCTCTTTTTCTGTTGGAAATGGACATCAGTTCTGTACTTTTTAACTTTGTGTGCCTTTACTGTGATTTGAACATTAACATCTGCATAGTGATGTTTAACTGATGCCTGTTTTTCTTTGCGATACTCATAGTCCCGGGAGTATCTCGTTTTGAAAGCCACAGTTTTTTTTATTCGCAATGCAGGAGATGTTGCGTATCGTTGTTTTTCATGTTGCCTTTTATATTTCCATCGTAGATCGTGTTTTGGAGGTAAATGACGTTGGCATTCGTGCACCTTGCGTATTGCTTTTCTGCGCCACTGCTTGTTCACTTTGTTTACGGTTTTGGCATTCAAATACTTGAGAAGTCCTGCACCAGAGATACTATCAGATTTTTGAGCATCTATAGTTATCTGTGCTGTCTGCTGACAGATCTGAGCAACTGTTTCTACTTCTAATTTTGTGGCCGTTTGGGGTGTGTGCAGAGCTGGCCTTTTTGTTTTTGTTACAATTACTGGTGCTCCATGACTTTGTTCTGCTGATGGTGTATGTGTAGTTATTTGGGGTTGGTTTGGCACGTTGACAGTTTCGAAAGAAACAGGCACAAACTCATACCCTGCATAAGCACCACGGCCTTCAAATAACTTATGCAGGTGTTTGACCAGATCATCCAGGTGGGCAAAAGTGATCATTACTGCCGTTCCTCCTGGTTGGGGAAAGCCTGCCGCATTTCTGGAGTGTGGATCGAACACTCCATAGCGTCCTGATCGGTCACGAAATACTGCGACGAACTCGGGGGACACGACCAGCAAAGCATGGCTGACATCGACCGCCAGACACTGAAGACGTGAGGAAAGAGGCAAATACCAAGCTTCCCTTCGAGCGCTCTGTGGGTCTCCTTTCAGGTTTCCCAACCTGATCTCAGCCATGTGGACGTTGTACAAATTGGTGTCTGTCTGCACCTGCTGGGGCAACTCCTCAACGGCGAGGTGATCGCTCCGAAACTTACCGTCTCTCAGAAGGTTTGTCTTCACCTCAACATAGACAGAGTCACCGCGCGCAAGGACTCTGTCAAGGTCTGCCGTGTTGAAGCACAAACCTTCGCTGTGGAAGGCCAGGAACAACAGAGCGTTACAGGCACACTGATGGATCGAAAATTGACCGTACCTGTAATCGCCCTGGCTGTGAGTCGCTCTCACAGAACAAACACGTTTGCCTGGGCCTTTAGCTGTCCATGGTGGTGTGTGTGAATCCTGTGTGTGAGGATGAACTGTCATTACTACTACTGTATGTAACAGGTTGATTCAAAAACAGAACATTAAACCTAATTTGAAGCCCAACTAACAGAGGAGAATGTGTACATACATAAATAGTATTTGTAGCCCTACTTTACCTGAAGCTGTAATTGTAACAGAAGATCTACATACCTGGTGAGATGAATGGGAAGCCTTGACATTCTGCAGCCAGAAGGTTCTCGACTGTGGAGGCGTCTGCACTTTGGGAACCTGGTGAAACAAAGTTTACAATCAATGCTTCATGCCCTCTTTAAGAAAAAAAGTTCACATATTAGTTTAGCTTTGTGATACATGCAACCCAATACAGTATATGACACAACATAAAGTAAAATAGTGTGTGTATAATGTTAAGCACAGTTAAAACATCCTACCTTGTAAGCTGGAGAATGTGATGGGGATGCCCAAAACGGTTTGGTAGGTGGAGGTGTTTCAGGCATCCGGGTATCAGGCATCAGGGTTCCCATCTGATAGAAAATAAGACACATTTAACTTTAACTCCTGTTGTGCATTGTTGTGACCTGATCTGGTCACCCCGGATTCCCAGACTCCGTCCCCGAAGCACAGAACATTGAATGAAAACCAGTACTGATCAGTTTCAGTTTCGCCTTTATAAAGGGAGAATGCACAGCTCAATACAGACCCCTCGATCTGCTCCTGCAGCTGACCATTTGCATTCTGTCTGTCCCATGCATTAGGCTCGTTTTATTAATCTCACAACAAGGTGTGGTTACATTTACATAGAAAGGCATAAAAGGTAATGTTTTTCAGTGAAACATGCATATTCAATAATCACAAGGTGGAGGGCGTATACGAAACTAAAAGACATTGAAGCTCTCCAGTCACAACTTTGATGTGAGTGTGTGTCAGGTCCTCCTGTTACGACCTTGAGTATATCTTATCTCTTTGGTAAGCTTGTGTTTACATCTCTGGGTCAACTAGGGGTTTGCAGTTCGAATATCTAAACACACCATTAAACATCAGAATGCTTTATGACCTCAGCCAGAGGTCTGGATCTATGCACAACCATACACTTTTACCATATATGCAGACAAACATATATTTTGACCAAGTTTGACCATATATTTCCACAATTCCCCCTTTTGGACTCTACTAAGAGTCCAACACAAAATAAGCAAAAGAAACAACAAACGGTCACATCAGCAAATAGAAAAACACTGTGTGTAATCAAACAAAACTATGGGTAAAAGTGACATCTATATATAACAACACTGTGAGTAAAGTCCAAACACCCGGTGTGTGCGTATGTGTCAAAACCATAAATGAAGGTGCAAAAAAGAAAAACTCTGTGATAATGTAGTGTATTAAAAACATATCATGTGAGTGTATAAAACGAAACATGTTATACATCATAGTATGTGGGGGTATTTTAATCGGTCGGTCTTTCACCGTTCCCGCCCCCAGATACTCCTAACAGCTCAAATGTAATGAAAATTATCCTACAATAAGAATGTTCAAAATTGTGTTTTATCAGTTCATGTGTGTGTTCCTGTCCGTCTGCCTCATCGTCCAGCACCCCGCCTGGTTCTCTGGTCCTCTCGTCCTCAGGATGCGTCTTCTTTCTTCGGATCCCTGGGGTTAGACTACCCGGGATCCTTGATCTCTGTCAGGGGATTATTCTGCCCCTTTTGTGACAGGATCTGTGTCTGAATCAGCCGATTCAGACTTCTGTGCCCTCAGATCAGTTTGGACGTCCTGTAGAGAGCGTTGAGGCTCCTCTGCGCCTGCGCACTGGCTCCAGTGATACCAGGTGTCCCCCTTTCCTCTCAGCCGAACCGCGTGAGAGGTGCGTTCCGTCACTTGGTAGGGACCGGTCCACCTTGGTTCCGACCACTTCCGTTTGATGACCCTCAGAAGCACCCAGTCAGCCTCAGGCGGAGCCCCGCTGGCAGCTGCTGGATGTCGGTCCTGTACCTGCTTGGAAAAGTTGGTCACCAAACCCTGCAGTTCGTGGAAATAAGCTTTAGAAGTTAACATCTGATCATCATGTTGCATCAAAGAAAGTTTAGAATGTGGTCCTGGAAAAGCTCTTCCTGTCTGCAATTCATGTGGTGTCAGTCCTGTAGAGTGATTTACTGAACTTCTGATAGACATTAGGGCTAAAGGTAATGCATCCAGCCAATTCATGTTTGTCTGCGCACAGATTTTGGCCAATTTGTGTTTGATGGATTGATTCATTCTCTCACCTTTGCCTTGAGACTGTGGGTGATAAACTGTACCAAAGGCATGTTTAAGTCCCAGCATTGCCTCCACCTGCTGGAGGTCTTTATTTTTGAAGTGTGTGCCATTGTCAGATCTGATTTTCTCAGGAAAACCATGTCTGGGAATGTAGGTGTTAATCAGAAACTTAATGACTGTTTTACTGTCCTCTCTTTTTGCAGGACAGGCTTCTGGCCATCCTGAGTATGCATCAACACACATCAAAATGTATCTGTATCCTCTCACAGAGTCAACCATGTCAGTGTAGTCAATGATTATTTCTCTACCTGACTTGGTCTCTAGAGGATATTTTCCAATTTCTGGTTTGATAGTCGGTCTGGGGTTGTATTTACAACATTGGTCACATGTTCTGATCAAATACTGAGCCATGTCTTTCATGTAGGGGTGCCACCAGTGCTCAAGATTTTTCATCATCTGTGCCACTCCCACATGGCCTACCCCATGCGCTTCCTCCATGGCAGTCTGTCTCAGTCCAGGTGGCAGTATGGGGCGTCCGTCAGGCCCTCTCCATACTCCTCCTGTGTCAGTCGCCCCTCTAGCTTTCCACAGTGTTTTTTCCTGTGGAGAGGCTTTGTTTTGCAATTGCATCAAATCAGTCCAATCAACAGGGGGAGGCAAGTCTGTTTCTGAACACATAAAAATCATTCGCTCAACATAGCCTGCTGCCTGTTTTGCTGCCTGATCTGCTGCATTGTTTCCTCTTGTGACCCTGTCAGTTCCTGCTCCATGACCTTTGCACTTAATCACAGCCACTTTGCTAGGCAACAACAGAGCTTCAGCCAGCTCTCTCATTTCAGCCTCATGCCGTATAGGTTTGTTAGTTGCAGTGAGAAAACCTGCTCTCAGCCATTGCCCCAGTTCCACATGCACTGCTCCTGCCGCATATGCTGAGTCAGTAAAAACATTGATGTCCTGTCCTTGACCTATCTTTAGTGCCTCAATCACTGCCCTCACCTCGGCTCTCTGCGCTGACTGCTGTCCCTCTAATCTTTCTGCTTTCAGTGTTCTCATTTCTTCCCCTGTGTCTTCAACAACTGCGTATGCTGCTCTGAGTCCTTCTGTGTCATGTCTAAAACAGCACCCATCTGTGAACAGATTTCTGGCCTGTGAAAGAGGTGTGGCTTGTAAATCCATTCTGACTTTTTCTTCTCTGGTTACCCTCTCTACACATGTGTGTGGCTCTCCAGCTCCTATCTGCTCTGCCATGTTTATACCATCATGTGTGAAGGTGATGTTTGGTGCTTCTAAAATCTTGCTCAACCTCCTCTGTCTCAATGAGGTGAGTGTGAATGTCTCTGAGTTCACGTATGCCACTACACTATGTGTTGTCAGTACATACAGCTGGTGTCCCATGACCATGTGTGCGGTTTTTTGAATTAGCTTAGCTATTCCTGCTGCGTGTTGTGTGCATTGAGGGTGTCTTTTCTCCATGTTGTCCAGGGGGGCACCGATGTACATCAGTATTACTCTCTCTCCCCCTTTTCTCTGGAACAGGATGCCATTGATGCAGGCATCCGTTCCAGAGACATCCAAATAGAAAGGTAAAGTGTAGTCAGGTGAGGCTAGTTCTGCTGCAGTGGCCAAAGATTGTTTAAGAGCAATGAATGCTTGTTCCGCGGCCTGCGTCCAATTTAGGCGAGCTGACACATTACGCATGCCATGTTCTTTGACAAGGTCTCTGAGAGGTTGTGTGAGGCCAGTGTAGTTAGCAACAAAGTTTCTACTGTAGCCAGTCAGACCGAGAAATGAGAGCATGTCCTTCACTTTGTCAGGACGCGGATGATGCAAAATGGTAGATTTGTGTGAAGGCGATATGCTGACTCCCTTTTGTGAAACAATGCGTCCTAAGAAAGCAACTTGTTTCCTGACTAATTGGAGTTTAGATTTGCTGACCTTAAAACCAGCTTTGGCCAGATGTTGCAAAACAGCCTGCGTGGCATCCAGGCAGATTGCTGCCGTTGGAGCTGCGATAAGAAGGTCATCAACGTACTGAATGAGTGTAGTGTTTTCTGGGAGGGTGCAGTGACTGAGTATCTGTTTCAAAACCTGATTAAAAATACCGGGGGAGAGCGCAAAACCTTGAGGTAGCCTGGTGTAGCGATACTGCGTTCCCTGATATGTGAATGAGAAAATGTCTCTGCATTCAGGTGCCAGAGCGAGACAAAAGAAAGCATTAGCTAAATCTATGCAGGTGAACCAGCTCTGTGAAGGATCCAGTTGGGCCAATGCCACGTATGGATTCGGAACTGGTACCGTGGGGGTTGACAGTACAGCGTTAATGTCCCTCAGATCATGTGCCATGCGATATTTACCTGTCCCTTTCTTTTCTACAGGTAGGATGGGAGTATTCCAGTCTGAGTGAGAGAGTTCCAGCACGCCATTTTCAAAAAGTCCATGAATAGTATCTGCAATGCCAGCTCCGGCTGCTGGCTTGTGTGGATACTGTGGTATCCATAAAGGGCCTGGTGTGTTAATCTGAAACGTCACCGGTTCACAGTCCACCAGACCCACATCAGTGGGGCCGTCTGCCCATAAATGTGGTGGCAAGCTGTCAATCACAGCCTGTGCCAGAGGATGATCAGTTTTCTCTCTACCATGATGTCTAGCAAGCAGTTCATGTGCCAGAGTGACAGTGTTCATAGTTGAAACAGTTATTTTGTATGCTTTAGCAGATGGAGAATACATGATTTGAGGTAAAGGTGTGGGTTGCCAGTCTGATTGCCCCATGGCACGTTTAACCATGCCACCTAGTTCTTTGGCCTGGTGGTTTGGATGTACGGCTAATGAGACGTGGGGATGCCCTTCGTCACTCATCATGTACCAAGACATTTGTTCTGGAGTGAGGTCCACACCGGCTGCCACGCCCTCAGGTGCCACAAAAATGTCTCGGACTGTAATAGACCAGTCCTGTCCCTCTAGGGAGTGCGCAAACTTCTCATGGTACCAATCAGTTTGCTGCCTGTCATAAAATAGAGTCACATGAGGGGGGTCAGGGGGAGAAACATATGGTTCGACCTGCGCTATCCAGGGCTTCCACCGCAGGTAGGCAGAAAGGATTCCTGGGTTCTGGGGAGTTTCAGGATGTAACATGCCCCAGTAGATGTCAGCACATGGGTCAGTCACAGGTCTCATCAGATATTGTCCGCCTGTGTCTGCAACATTACAGTGGAACATGGTGCCGTCCGGCAGTGTCACTGTCAGCCCGTCTGGGCCGCACAAAATAGATGCTCCAAACTTAATCAGCAAGTCTCTCCCCAGTATATTCAGAGGCAGAAGAGGTGAGTGTACAAAACGGTGTGAAACAGTCTGATGTCCCAACTGAGCAGTCATGGGAGTGGTTATAGGCAGAGTCTGTTTATCCCCAGAGAAGCCCATCACAGTGATAGAGTTGTTGGACAATTCCATAGAAGATGATTGAAACAGTGTAGAACAGGTGGCGCCAGTATCCACCAGAAAAGGCAGCGTCTCATCCTCTACTTGCATAGATAACATTGGGTCTGCCGTGCCGATGTAATCTGAGCTGCTCTGTGGGGTGTGTCATTGTTGTGAGAAGTCACAATCCCACTGTTCCCAGCCGGAAACAGGAAACTGTCCAGTGAATGGAGGTCCTGGGGGGCGGGAGGAAGCCCTCCGTGGACCAGACGCTGCATGTCCTCGGGCATACTGTCCCTGTCTGTGTGGACAGTCCTTGGCCCAGTGTCCCAACTCCTCACAGTAATAGCAGCGGTCACGACTTGGGTCTCCCCTCGGCTGTCCCCTAAGTGTTCCACCCCTTCCGCGCCTGTCTCTCCATCTGCCCCTCCCTGATCCGTACCCCCTGTAGGACCCCGTAGGCTGTTGATAATCAGGAGAATAAGGTGATGGAGGCACCCAAGGTGTGACAGGAGGTGCGTCAGAGCTTTCAGTGACAACCATGACTTTATTATTTTTATCTTTCTTTTTGTCATTGGCCTTCTGTCTGGCCTCAGTCAATTGCAGTTTCAATAATTGTGCTTGCAAATCCTGGACATCCTTACTGTCAGCTTGTGCTGCGTCTTGGGCACGTGCCAAATGATGTACTAGATGTCTCTCCCACACACTGGAATCACACCCTGCCATGTCTGGGTTATTATCCATGGCAGTTTTTACAGTCTCAGGAACCCCGTTTAGGACGGCGGTCCTGTACCACACCCTCTGAATGCCTGGGTTACCAGGGTGGCACCCGGTGTGTTTGATCCATGTGTCTTTGCTTTGATTAAGATATTCTCTTGGACTCTGTTTGGGGTCCCATCTCAAAGTGGGAACGGCGGCTCCAGCAGGCAGAGGATATTTATGTCTTAGTGCTCTGCCTATTTCAGTGCTGACCTGAGTGAAAGGTGTGTCATCTCTCTGTCTAGTAGTGGCGGCGTCCTCCTCTATGTCCCTCACTTCTGAAGCTGTAAGACACCTAGAAATAACGGCCCGAAAATCACCTAGAGCGAGTCTGTGGCCTGCTGTCAGACTGTCAAGTTGACTCAGCCACATTGCTCCACCTTCGGCCACTGGAGGTAATTTATCCACTAGTGCCTGTACATCACCTAGTGGGAATGGACGATATTTGATCTGGTGTTCAGTTTGAATCAGTGGTAACTGATGGTTGAGTGTCTGTGTATTATCATGTCCTTGAGATCTAGTTGTCATGTGGTGTGTTTTGCCTCTGTGTGCTAAGTGTTCAGCTTCATGTGTTTTCAACCACTCCTCAGTAGCCTTGGCCTGTCTCTGTAATAGATCAAACGTGTCTCCCTGCTCCGCGGACCAAACACCCTCGACCTGCATCTGAATTCCAGCTGTCCTCCCTTCCTGTGATCCATCTTTCCACACGCCTCCCACGTGAAGTGTAGCGTCTCCAAATTGGGGGTTAGCGTGTGCATATGTGTGTGGTGTTACAGTTTTTTCTGATTGCTTAAGCACATTTCTGTAACTATTGGCTATTTGTGCAAAACTCTACACACAAATAAAAAAACCTTACACCAAATCAGCAAAACATTGTAGATCTCTTGCAAAAGCCAATACATCTTGCTTAACTCTTCAAACCTTTGTAAAAATGGTATTTTTGTACCACACAGTTAACACAAACCATCATATTACTAAGCACACAATGTGCCAACTACACACTGATGGTATCAACTGAAAACACATCTGGCTTTTGCTTTCTCTGTGCACAAGGTCTGTCCATGTGAGGTCAAACCTTTGTCATAAATAGTTCTATAAACACACAGGGATTCAAATTTCAAGTATGAATGTTTATTCACACACATCAAAACAAACACAAGAAAACATACAATTTCACTGAAAGAGAGAGAGAGAGAGAAAATCAGTCTCATTGTCTCTCTGGGTCTGGCCACAGAATTTCATCAACATCACATGCAATGTCTTCTAGTCCAAGGCACCGGGGAACATGTCTCCTGGAGTGCCGTATCCAGGCCTGACATGATGCCTGGTCCATATCCTCGCATGCCTCCTTCCAGATGCTGGATGTCTAGTAATTCTGTGGAGTAACAGTTTCAGTTTTACATGTACAGTATTGTTGTTTTTCTCATTAGAGTATGGTACACCTACAAAACTTAGTGTGAGGGAACTGTACTAACCCATTCTCATCAATATGTCCTTATGATGCTTGCTACAGTGTAGCGGCTCAGGCTGAACCCGTTGTCCAGCTTCCCTCAGTGGTTGATCACATGATCCACTATTGTAGCTCTAATGACATCAGTAATTCTATTTCTTCTTACTCTTCCTCCTTCCTCTTCCCCTCCTCGTCCTCTTCCTCTAAATTCACCTCCTAGTCTTCGTCCTCCTCCTCTTCCTCCTGCTGTGTAGTTTTACTAGGAGTGTGTTGATCATTTGGAAATTTGTTGATGAAGATTCTCAGTCATCCAGGTCATCATACGTAGAGAAGGTTGAAGCAAGGCGTCTGGACTTGTAGAGTTTTCTAGAAGACGTTTCGCTGCTCATCCAAGCAGCTTCATCAGTTCTAACTGTTTGGTGGGGAAACATGGTTTATATGTGGTTACAGACCTCAGTGGGTGGGTCTGGGTAAAACTTTAAAAAAACTTACAAACAATAGCACTAAATGTTTCCATACTTGCCTGTGATGTTCTGGCTGACTGGGCCAGGTGTGTCTAACGACTGGCTAACGACTATGAAACTGCCGGAGGGGGACTGATTGACAGCCCTTTGTTCTTACTGTGAGTATGTGTAAACTTCCTGGGAATGGATGGAATCACTGCATTGTATGTGGTAGAAAGATGATGTCTGAGGCCACCACCTCTGTTAAGGGAAGGTTTTTCCAGCTTAACATAGATGGCTTCCTTGACTCCTCTTTCATACCACCTTTCCTCCCTGTCTAAAATGTGAACGTTGTTGTCCTCAAAGGAGTGTCCTTTGTCTTTGAGGTGGAGGTGAACAGCTGAGTCTTGTCCTGAAGAGGTGGCTCTCCTGTGCTGAGCCATTCTTCTGTGGAGTGGTTGTTTAGTTTCTCCAATGTACAGATCAGAGCATTCCTCACTGCACTGGACTGCATATATCACATTGCTGTGTTTCTCCCTGGGAATCTTATCCTTCGGGTGAACCAGTCTCTGTCTCAGTGTTGTCATAGGTTTGAAATGGACCGGGATGTCATGGTTGTTGAAGATCCTGCGGAGTTTCTCTGATACTCCTGACACATATGGAATGGAGATGTTCTTTCTCCGCCTGGTGTTGTCCTTCTTCTTGTTGTTGGGGGGTCTTGTTTTTGTGGCTTTGATGAGTGCCCACTTCGGGTAGCCACATGTTTGCAGGGCCTTCCTGATGTGGTTTGGAAATTGTGTGTAAAGCAGTGAGTTGTGTTTACAGTTCAGCAAAAACAGTGCTGTGAAGTGGATTATATTTATACAATTGCAAATTGTGTGTTACAAAAGTGCAAACTGAGTGTAAAGCAGTTTTTTTGCTTTTAGTTTTGCAAACTCAGTGAGTGATTTTGCTATAACTATTAATAGTTTTAGAAATTGCGCTATAAGAATCATTGTTAGTGTTTAAGCAATCAGAAAAAACTGTAAGTCCTGAGCTATAGCAGCCCGCAACTCCTTTAATTCCTCCTGCAACTGTTGCACCTTGTCTATTTCTCCCTGCTTCGTGTTCACAATGTCTGGTGTCTGTGTTCTGTGTGACAGCGGGGCTTCAGCTGCAACACATAGTGCTCTGTCGCAGCTCAGTTCTCTGTCCTTTCGCAGCTGGAAAGGTGAAAGGACAGGGGCCTCTGGAGGCCCTTCACGGGTGCTAACTCCCGAGGGTAAAGCAGACACACTACTCACTTGGGACGTGTGAGAGCTGTCATCAGACCACGCCTCAGGGGAATCAGGCATGTCTGTTATGGCCAGTGTGCCTTGAGTTATTTGTAAAACTGGGTATAATCCAGCAGATGAGTGAGAGGATGGTGGTGCAGTAGGAGGGGGTGGTGTATACGGTGGGGGATCCTTATGTTTTTCTGCTTTGGCATCCTGTGTTTTGGGCTTCTCAGTCATGAGGTGAGTTACACCCTGACCTATCAAAGCCCATCGCGCCCACTGAGCTCTCTTCTCCTCTGCTTTTTCCTGCTCCCTCTTAAATCTCCCTTTCTTAGACCAGCCACACTGCTCTGCACTCTTCCTGGCCTTCTCCCTCTCTGCCTTCGCTTCACCCTCCTTTCTCCAAAACTCCTTCTGTAAACAACCTCTATCTTTCATGCCACGGCCTATTTCTCCCAGCAAATTAATGACTGCCTCCCTCATCTGAGTCATCTCTTCAGATGCGGTTTTAGAGTCAAAAGCCTGATGCAGCGCTTTCTCTAAAATAATCAGTTGAGCTTCTACTGTTTTTAGTGGGCTGTTCGGACCCCACCCATCATCAACAGTGTCTCTGTTAAAATCTCCGTCCATGTCGTCAGTCATCAAAGTCTCAGTCAAGTGATTACGTGAAAATTAAAACTAAAGCTTAATAATAATGTGTTATTTGCAAAACTGTGCTCAGAAGAGTTAACAAAACTATGATGTTAGAAAAGTTCAGAAACTATGTTCACATCAGAAATATATACAAAAGTATGTGCACAACAAAACACTAATCCAGTCCGTGAGTGAACCTACTTCAACAGGCCACTGCTTTACGTTTACACCGATTAAGGTTTCCAGCAGTGCTGCTGCTTCAGTTCACCTCGTCTCTGGCATTCATACACATTCCACACTCATGCTTTACCCATTTATACTGCGAGCTCTGTGTGTGTGTGTCAGTACTGTATCTTCACTTCTCTTTGTTTCTCTTTAGGGGTGCTTCATGAACTCACAGGACTTATTCTCTGGTCTTGCCGTCCAGTGTAAGAACGGCTCACAGTTATTTCATTATCTATTCTCTACTCTCTGGTCTTGTCGTCTTTATCTCAGACGACTCACAGTTATGAGTCTCAGAATTCCTTTTCTTTTCTAGATTCTGGCCGACTGAGAAATATGGCATGCTGTGTCCCTGGTACTCAGTCCAATGGATTCGAGACTAGCCTCTGTCCGTGACACCAGAATCTTATATATCTGTAATTTGGAAGCCTGTTGACTTACTACAACTCCCGCCTAACTAGTGCGGTCATTGTTTCAGTTTCCAGTCTGTCCAACATTCATACCATGTGTTTTCTGCCTGGTCTTGTTCCTTTTTCTCTCTTTTTTGTAGTGATTTAGGGTTCCTCAAGCCCCGGGCCTCAAACCCAGCTTTTCCGGCCCCTCGTCAGAGCACCGGTGGAGTCGCCACACTCAGGATTTTCTGCTACCCCTTTTTCTCTTATTCCTCTGCAGGCATCATTTACTTATCTCTTAAACAGCTGTAGTCATTACTCATTTACTGTAGTCATAATTCATTCACATACGGTTATTTCACTGTAGTCATATTCATTCACATACAGTTAAATTCATTCAGTCAATGTTCTTTTTGCTTTTACAGACAGATTACTACTAAGACTCGGGACACGTTACATTTTAGAGTAGTCAATGCAGATATAAAAGGTCTGCTTACCTTATTGTTGCCATGGCACGTGTCCTCTGTCTGTTCGTAATCGGCCCTTGTGTTCAATTGACGGATCTGAGGATGATTTTTTGCCCTTTGATCCCGGACGAGCCCCCAAATTGTTGTGACCTGATCTGGTCACCCCGGATTCCCAGACTCCGTCCCCGAAGCACAGAACATTGAATGAAAACCAGTACTGATCAGTTTCAGTTTCGCCTTTATAAAGGGAGAATGCACAGCTCAATACAGACCCCTCGATCTGCTCCTGCAGCTGACCATTTGCATTCTGTCTGTCCCATGCATTAGGCTCGTTTTATTAATCTCACAACAAGGTGTGGTTACATTTACATAGAAAGGCATAAAAGGTAATGTTTTTCAGTGAAACATGCATATTCAATAATCACAAGGTGGAGGGCGTATACGAAACTAAAAGACATTGAAGCTCTCCAGTCACAACTTTGATGTGAGTGTGTGTCAGGTCCTCCTGTTACGACCTTGAGTATATCTTATCTCTTTGGTAAGCTTGTGTTTACATCTCTGGGTCAACTAGGGGTTTGCAGTTCGAATATCTAAACACACCATTAAACATCAGAATGCTTTATGACCTCAGCCAGAGGTCTGGATCTATGCACAACCATACACTTTTACCATATATGCAGACAAACATATATTTTGACCAAGTTTGACCATATATTTCCACAGCATACATGTAAATAACCAAAACCATGACTGGATTTCTGTTGAGATGGAAACAATGCAATAAACTATGAACTTAAGTGTGGAGTAAATTTTGTCTCACGTCAGTCAGTGAATGAGACAAAATGTACTGATTTATTAAACTGAGGAGAATTTCATGACTGTAATTGAGTGGAAGATGCAAAATACATACATCTGCAGTTGGAGAATGGGAGCAGGAGGGTGCAGCATCCATTCTCTGCAACTGTGTTGGTGGTGGAGGTGTCAGGACCGTCTGAGAACAGAGCATTTTATGCATACTTTACGACTACTGAAAGACCACCTGATAAAAAAACTTTTGCCATAAACACCATATCAAATATAATATTTAATATAATCAAAGCAAATGCTGCCATATGACTTGTCTGCAACATTACAGCAGAAGAAGCATTAATCACTTCTTGACTTTAAATAGGGACACTGACATAAGAACATTTACCTGTGCAGCAGGAGAGGCACTGGCTGCGACCTCTGGTGGTCCAGGATCTGCCAGGTCCAGCCGCCTCCAGCGCACCTTTTGGGCCTGGGACCTCTTCCCCTTCCGCGGCATTGTCCTGTGAAGAAAAAAAAAAAGAAAGAGAAAAAGAGTAGACAAGAGAGTGTGTGTGTGTGTATATGTAGCAATGTGTTATTTATATAGAATATGTGTGTGTGTGTGTAGCAAGATGATATTTATATAGAATATGTGTGTGTGTCTGTAGGTGTATCCAGCGTCGATGTCCAAAGAGTTTTCCAAAAAGGCTGAAAGAAAAAAAAAGAAAAAAAATCTGTCAAGGCACGGTTACATTTCCATTCTAACAATATAAAAAGCTGTTTCTGTTACTGTACTATGACATTGGAAGGTTTACAAACCATGTACAGAATCATTGTATCAATTAACATATGACATAACAGTTGTGGCTGTGTTAACTCACTTTGTAGATGACTGGCTCAGAAAATACTGGGGTATCAACACACAGTATCTGTGAAGAGGACACAGAAAATCATCAACACATGCATTGTGTTTACTGTCAGTTCTTGTATATGCTGCTAACACAACCCAATGACTCCATGGGTATTAATAAAGTTTTTGTTTAGGTTTAAATGAGATAAACCAAACAGGCTCTCACACACAAGGAGTTCACAAACTCACAGTTTAATTACCAGACAACAGAAAAAATGACAGGTTTGAAACAGTTACAAAATACAGATGCTTTTACACTGTGTCACAGCTTAATTGTGACCACAGTATAACACCAAAATAATCATATGCATTTATAAGTATCCATAATATTATATTCAGCACTGACACTGTTTCACATACAGTAAAATTATGAATGAACTGCCACTGTTGTCAAGATGATAAAACACAGCAGCACCAGGCTCAAACAGATGCTTAACACACTGCAAAGACACTCACACCATAATCAGATCTCCACTGTGCTAACATGCTAATCTACACACCATCAATCTCATTGAGTGAGAGATAAACCACATGATACACACAGCCTTACAGAAATGAAGGCTCTCTGTTGCATTAACACTGACACACTGTTAACACACTGTTTCATTAGGGTTAATTACACAACAGCATGAAACAGCCATGATCCAGACACTGTCATTCAGCCATTTTGTGAGCCTTAAAACCTTCTAACACAGACAAAATGGATGCCAAGAGAAGAGTCAGTGACTGACAGAAGTTCAGATCAACACACTGACAACCTATTCACATACAAGGCACAAATCCACACATTAAATAAAGCAGGTAAGATGATGACACCTGACTCCATCCACTTTACACAGCACACATCAAGTCTGACCTCTAATCACACACCGTACTAATCACATGTCAAACATGGCAGACCCCACAATGACTTAAACAATCTCAGCAGCACTGATGCTTTTACACTGTCACACAGCTTCATTAATGATGACAAAAGTATAAGACCACAATCAGTTTGTCTATGAAAGCAGCCACACTCACTGACATAGCACAGCTCCTAGTTTGCCAACAGCCTAATCAATATAAATAATAGGCTAACCCACACACTAGCATCCATGTTACTACTACAAAGAGGCAGCTGATTATCCACAGACATCTGTCAGCCATTTTGTAAGCCTGAAAACCTTCTAACAGAAACAAAATGGCTGCCAGAGGCCATGACTGACAAACAGATCATGTCTTGACTTGTAGAGTTTTCTAGAAGACGTTTCGCTGCTCATCCAAGCAGCTTCATCAGTTCTAACTGTTTGGTGGGGAAACATGGTTTATATGTGGTTACAGACCTCAGTGGGTGGGTCTGGGTAAAACTTTAAAAAACTTACAAACAATAGCACTAAATGTTACCATACTTACCTGTGATGTTCTGGCTGACTGGGCCAGGTGTGTCTAACGACTGGCTAATGACTATGAAACTGTCGGAGGGGGACTGGTTGACAGCCCTTTGTTCTTACTGTGAGTATGTGTAAACTTCCTGGGAATGGATGGAATCACTGCATTGTATGTGGTAGAAAGATGATGTCTGAGGCCACCACCTCTGTTAAGGGAAGGTTTTTCCAGCTTAACATAGATGGCTTCCTTGACTCCTCTTTCATACCACCTTTCCTCCCTGTCTAAAATGTGAACGTTGTTGTCCTCAAAGGAGTGTCCTTTGTCTTTGAGGTGGAGGTGAACAGCTGAGTCTTGTCCTGAAGAGGTGGCTCTCCTGTGCTGAGCCATTCTTCTGTGGAGTGGTTGTTTAGTTTCTCCAATGTACAGATCAGAGCATTCCTCACTGCACTGGACTGCATATATCACATTGCTGTGTTTCTCCCTGGGAATCTTATCCTTCGGGTGAACCAGTCTCTGTCTCAGTGTTGTCATAGGTTTGAAATGGACCGGGATGTCATGGTTGTTGAAGATCCTGCGGAGTTTCTCTGATACTCCTGACACATATGGAATGGAGATGTTCTTTCTCCGCCTGGTGTTGTCCTTCTTCTTGTTGTTGGGGGGTCTTGTTTTTGTGGCTTTGATGAGTGCCCACTTCGGGTAGCCACATGTTTGCAGGGCCTTCCTGATGTGGTGTTGCTCCTTCTTCTTCCCCTCTGAGCTGGTGGGTACAGTTTGTGCTCTGTGTTGCAGGGTCCTGATGACTCCCAGTTTGTGTTCCAGTGGGTGGTGTGAATTAAACAACAGGTACTGGTCCGTGTGTGTGGGTTTCCTGTACACTTCCACATTGAGGCTCCTGTCCTCCTCAATATGTACTGTGCAGTCCAAGAAGGCCAGATTGTTGTCCTTGGTGTCCTCGGGAGTGAACTTGATGTTATTATCCACTGCGTTGATGTGTTCTGTGAACCGTTCCACTTCGTTAGTCTTGATTTTGACCCAGGTGTCATCCATATATCTAAACCAGTGGGTGGGGGTGGTTCCAGGATAGGAACTCAGGGCTCTTCTCTCCACTTCTTCCATGTAGAGGTTGGCCACAATAGGAGACACAGGTGATCCCATCGCACAGCCGTGCTTCTGTCTGTAAAAGTTCCCATTGTACTGGAAATAAGTGGTGGTCAGGCAGAGGTCCAGCAGGTCACAGATGTGGTCTGGCGTTAGGTTGGTTCTCTCCTTGAGTGTGCTGTCTTGTGTGAGGCAAGTCCTTACCATCTCTGTGGCTTCTGATGTAGGGATGCAGGTGAACAAGGAGGTGACATCAAATGAGACCATGGTGTCATCTGGGTCCATTTGGATCTTCTCCACCTTGTTCACAAAGTCCTGCGAGTTGTGAATGTGATGTGGTGTGTCGCCTACCAGTGGTGTCAGGAGTTCAGCCAAGTGCTTAGCCACGTTGTATGTGACTGAGTTTGTGCTGCTGACGATGGGTCTGAGGGGGACTCCTTCCTTGTGTATCTTGGGGAGTCCATATAGGCGTGGAGTGGCTTCCCCCGGATACAGTCGAAAATAGAGCTTGCGGTTGATGATTTGGTCCTTCTCCAGTTTTTGTAGGTAGCTGACTAGTTTCTTCTTGTAGTTTCCGGTGGGGTCCCTCTTCAGTGTCTCATATGTGGCTGTGTCACTGAGGAGTTCTGTCACTTTGGCGTGGTAGTCCTGTGTGTTGAGCACCACTGTGCATCTTCCTTTGTCTGCTGATAAGATGGTGATGTCCCGGTCCTTTTGTAGTGCAATCAGGGCCTTCCTTTCATCACTGGAGAGGTTGGATGGCGGTGCTTTAGCAGTGGAGAGTGTGGCTGTGACCTTCAAGCGGAGTTGCTCAGCTTCTGTGTCTGTCAGGTTGTTGTTCTTGATGGCTGACTCTGTGGCTGTGATGAGGTCCACCACTGGAATCTGCTCTGGCGAGATGGCAAAGTTGAGTCCTTTGGCCAACACGTCTTTTTCCGGCTGGCTCAGTTGTCTGTCTGAAACGTCTTCTAGAAAACTACGTATGATGACCTGGATGACTGAGAATCTTCATCAACAGAGAGAGAGATCTGATGGGGGAGGGTGGGGGGTTGTTAATGGAAGGTGGGGTAAGGGGGGCAGGGTGATGTTATTGATGGGGAGGTGAAACTGGTTAGTATGGTTAGGGGGAGGGGGAGGAGGAGGAGGTACATTGTTGTTATCGACAGGTGTTAATGGTGCATCACAGGGAGGGGGAGGGGGAGGGTGGTCAGGGAGTGGACTATCAAACCTGTTGAAAAACAGGTTCAGCTGGTTGGCCTCCTGCAGATCTCCATCCATCAGCTGGTCGGAGATCCTATTGTGGCCGGTGATGGTTCGCATGCCACTCCATACCTCCCTCAAGTTGTTCCGGGGCAAGTTGGCTCTCCAGCTTCCTCCTGTAGCTCTCCTTGCCCTCTCCAATCTTCTCCTTCACCTCTGCCTGGGCCCTCCTCATCTCCTCTCTGTCTCCACTCAAGAAGGCTGTCTTCTTTCTGTTGAGTGATGCTTTGATGTCCTTTGTCACCCATGGTTTATTGTTTGGGAAGCAGCGTATTGACCTGGTGGGGATTAGAGAATCTGTACAAAAATGAACATATTCTGTGATACAGTCTGTGAGTGTGTCTACATCCTCACCGTGGGTGTCACAGAACACATCCCAGTCAGTCACCTCAAAACATCCCTGCAGGGTCTCCAGGGCTTCCGGTGTCCACCTCCGTACAGTTTTGGTGGTCACCGGCTGCCGCTGTACTGCTGGTATATACTGGGGTTTGAGGTGGACTAGGCTATGGTCTGATCTGCCCAGGGGAGGGAGAGCTATGGAGCTGTATGCCTCTTTAACATTAGCATACAGTAAATCTAGAGTTTTGTTTTCTCTTGTTTTACAGTCCACAAACTGCTTGAAAGTGGGCAGAGTTGATTTCAGATTAACATGGTTAAAATCGCCAGAGATCGCTATGAAGGCATTAGGGTGCTGGGTCTGGAGCCTCGCGGTCACAGAGCTGATGACGTCAGTAGCCCGCGACGCCTCAGCCGAGGGAGCAATGTAAACAACGAGTACAATGGCGTGAGAGAACTCTCTGGGCAAATAATATGGACGTAGACTCACCGCTAGCAGTTCAATGTCCGGGCTGCACACACGCTCCTTTACCGTAACGTGTCCAGGGCTGCACCACCGGTTGTTCACGTAGAGCGCAAGTCCCCCTCCTTTCTTCCTGCCGCTCTCGGTGCAGTTCCAGTCCGCCCGTACCAACTGAAAGCCGGCTAAACTCACGGTAGAGTCCGGTATGTTTGCGTGCAGCCACGTCTCTGTAAAGCACATTACAGACGCCTCATGAAACACACACTCACTCTTTGTGAGAGATGTTAACTCTTCCATCTTATTACCCAGTGATCTAACATTACCCATGACGATAGAAGGAAGATACGGCTTGTATCTTCTTTTCCTCAGCTGTCTTCTTTTGCCCCCTCTGCTTCCACGTTGTTTCCTCCTCAGCTCTTTGGGGATTTCGTGTCGCTGGCCATACATCCCGCTGTGCTGGAGATTCATCAGCTGATCCCTGGTGTAAACAATGGAGCCCTGGCGTGTTTCCGTCACGGCCGAGACGCGGCATGATAAAAGTGCTCCAAAAGCGATGAAGACCACGAAGAAAACCCGAAAAAGACGCATTATTGCAGTGCCTGACGGCTTATACTTTGATTTAGTACGAAGTACAGTGTTTAGAGTAGGAATAAATTACGAAAAACAACTTAATACACCCGCGGTGTGCGGAGCTTCTCTGGCTGGCTGCTACCGCGAGGCCGCGCCGGAAGCTAATTCGTATGAGTTGGGCACGTCACAAACAGGGGAGCCTTTCACACAGATGCCCCCCTGAACAATGGTACCTGACAATCTACAAACCATCAAAACCACACACACAGCTCAGGCTGCATCTTCATAGACTGTCATTATAGAGTAACTAGGTTTTGGCACAAATGCCAGTCAAGATTAACTGTTTATTTGGAGCACACACCCTGCACTTTCCATCATACTTTAACATTCTGATTACCCCTACAAGTCTTTCTATCCTTACAAAAAAAAGACTAAAGAAATCTGCCAGCAAATCCAGGTGAAACAAAGCTGTATGACAATATCAAGACAGAAGACTATCTGATATACATGTGACATTCAGAGGAAGGAATATAACAGCAAATTGTTTTCTCCTCACAGTACAATCACTTCCTTTTTTTTGTCTAAATCTTGCTTAGCCATCTGGCTTTTCTGCTGCTGCCACCTGCTGGTGCGGAGTGTGAACTACGCTTCATACACAATACAGTTCCAATACAGTTCCATAACATGTTTATCATACTTCTTTGTACAGTAATGTACACATTTTGTTCCCTAAAAGGTTGCTTATTGTTCATTTCCTAATTTCTATTTTATTTATTAAGTATTTATATGTTTGCACACGCCCCAGAGCTCATCCTGAAGCCACATCTCCCTTTCACACAGAAGCTCATTTTTCCTGGTCACTGAAGATGAGAGTTGGGTGCTTCGTGTTTCAAGGAGAGCAGCATCCACGCATGTCAAACTACTACGGTAAAACTTCTCCGTGTATTTTTCTACAGCAAAAGGAGTGGGTGCACCATTCCTGGAAGTACTGCAATACCAGGTTGATGCGTGGAGTGGACGGAGCAAGCCCCTATTCCTTCTCCCTGGTCCAAAAAGCAATTTAATATATGGTCCCCGGGTAGGGGACGTATCAGATATTAAACTGATAAGAACAGATACTACACTTGATCTTAGCCAAAAGGCCGAGAAGCGATGCCACGCTGGGGCCAGAGGAAAGCGAGCCATGCACGGCGCCGTCTCTCTCACTGATGGTTCCGAAGACGAACAGCGACTCCGATTTTAGCTTTCAGCTAGAAACTGCCCTTCTACAACTTGACTAAAGGGCCCAACACAAATCAAAGTGAAAAACTAAATTATAATGCAGTCAGCAAATCTTTAATCCACACATGAGGCCTAGAGAAAAGAATAGGAGTGCAAATTTCATGCTGAACAAACCACTAGGAGTGCAAATTTCATGCTAAACAAACCACTGGAAGGTGCTGCGAGAGAGCCCCAGGTAAACACACACGCACACAGAGAGCTGCTTGTTCATTTTCATTAAACACGTTATGAGGGGAGAGCGCGAACGCAGTCCCCCACTACCAGAAATTATGCAGTCGAGATTCCCACATTTGGGGAATTCGCAGGGGTCAGCACAACCTAGAGTGCAATGGCTGAGCCTCGCCCTGGGTGAACCACCTTCTTGATCATGGTATCTCCCCTGCCAGGTAAGTATGAGTTGGGCACGTCACAAACAGGGGAGCCTTTCACACAGATGCCCCCCTGAACAATGGTACCTGACAATCTACAAACCATCAAAACCACACACACAGCTCAGGCTGCATCTTCATAGACTGTCATTATAGAGTAACTAGGTTTTGGCACAAATGCCACTCAAGATTAACTGTTTATTTGGAGCACACACCCTGCACTTTCCATCATACTTTAACATTCTGATTACCCCTACAAGTCTTTCTATCCTTACAAAAAAAAAGACTAAAGAAATCTGCCAGCAAATCCAGGTGAAACAAAGCTGTATGACAATATCAAGACAGAAGACTATCTGATATACATGTGACATTCAGAGGAAGGAATATAACAGCTAATTGTTTTCTCCTCACAGTACAATCACTTCCTTTTTTTGTCTAAATCTTGCTTAGCCATCTGGCTTTTCTGCTGCTGCCACCTGCTGGTGCGGAGTGTGAACTACGCTTCATACACAATACAGTTCCATAACAGTGAAGATTTCTTGCAGGTCTGTCATGTTTATCACACTTCTTTGTACAGTAATGTACACATTTTGTTCCCTAAAAGGTTGCTTATTGTTCATTTCCTAATTTCTATTTTATTTATGAAGTATTTATATGTTTGCACACGCCCCAGAGCTCATCCTGAAGCCACATCTCCCTTTCACACAGAAGCTCATTTTTCCTGGTCACTGAAGATGAGAGTTGGGTGCTTCGTGTTTCAAGGAGAGCAGCATCCACGCATGTCAAACTACTACGGTAAATCTTCTCCGTGTATTTTTCTACAGCAAAAGGAGGGGGTGCACCATTCCTGGAAGTACTGCAATACCAGGTTGATGCGTGGAGTGGACGGAGCAAGCCCCTATTCCATCTCCCTGGTCCAAAAAGCAATTTAATATATGGTCCCCGGGTAGGGGACGTATCAGATATTAAACTGATAAGAACAGATACTACACTTGATCTTAGCCAAAAGGCCGAGAAGCGATGCCACGCTGGGGCCAGAGGAAAGCGAGCCATGCACGGCGCCGTCTCTCTCACTGATGGTTCCGAAGACGAACAGCGACTCCGATTTTAGCTTTCAGCTAGAAACTGCCCTTCTACAACTTGACTAAAGGGCCCAACACAAATCAAAGTGAAAAACTAAATTATAATGCAGTCAGCAAATCTTTAATCCACACATGAGGCCTAGAGAAAAGAATAGGAGTGCAAATTTCATGCTGAACAAACCACTGGAAGGTGCTGAGAGAGAGAGCACCAGGTAAACACTCACATCCTTGTTCATTTTCATTAAATTCAGCTGCTGCCACCTGCTGGTGTGGAGTGTGAACAACTTTTTCAAACAACCAGGAGAAACAGGAGGCCATTATCGAGCACATCATCAAAAAGAACCTGTGCATGTCAGCCATACTGGGGTGGAGGCAGAGGCACACAACTAGACACAGTTTAACTCTGAAAGTGTTGAAATTACACTTTCGGAGTTGAAATCAACTTAAAATCAACTCCTTAACCTTTAACTATGAAATTTCAACTGTCCAATTTTGCTGTGTATAGAGCAGACGGACTACTGCAAAACATATTATTGTATTGTTCTGTTGTATGTAGTATTTGGTTCACACTGAAATGTGCTTACTGGACACTGATGGACATATAAAATATTGTTAAGTATATTGACTTCTGTCACCTAGCTGATACTCATTTCGACTTTTAATTCTTCTCATTAGACCTGTGGATATGCATCGCCTTTGTCTGGCACAGAAAAAAGGACGGGCCAATCAGCTTCCGGGAAGAGACTGATTTACATTTTAAGCACATTCTAAGAGCACCGTGACTTACAGGTTCCGGTGACAGAGAAGCTGTACATAAACACACCTGTATGAAGGTACAAATGTGTTATTTCGGTAGCACATATACTAAAATTGGAACGATACAGAGAAGATTAGCATGGCCCCTGCGCAAGGATGACACGCAAATTCGTGAAGCGTTCCTCATTTTTTACATTTTTTAATTTTTTTTAATTTTTTTTCATTTCATTTTCATTTTTTACATTTTTTAATTTTTTTTTTATAAAGAATTTCAGTTTTCTGATGTAGCTACGACTACTACTGCACCTACAGATTCTGTCAACACTCCGTTGACTGGAAACTTAAAAATACTAACTACTGGAGAGGCCTGGGTGTGGAGCTTCTCACAGACAAGAGACAGACACCACTGATCTCCACACAAAGAGGCTGTCAATCATGTATTTCAATGGCGATGTCTCTGGTCAGATTCAGAATTCCTTTATCTATCCTTGTTCATTGTTTTCTCCTTACTTGCTTAGTTCAAGAGTTGAGGAGCTAGGTCAGAATGACCAGGCTTGTCCTCGGTTGAACTGGCTATGTGCTTAAAAACAAGTCAGTTGATAGGAAACAGATGTGGAAGCACACACAATGCCAGAATTAGTTGCCTAATTTAGACACACACCTTCACCCACACACACACAGACAGGCTTGACTATAAAAGATCTTCAGTTTGAGGTTCGGGGGATTTTATCTGAATTGGCTGGCTGATACGTGTCAACAATTGATCTGAACAAAATCCTGCTGAAGGCTGACTTCTGGCTCTTGAATTTTTGTTCGATTCAAATTGACAATAGTCTGTCATGTATATCACACTTCTTTGTACAGTAATGTACACATTTTGTTCCCTAAAAGGTTGCTTATTGTTCATTTCCTAATTTCTATTTTATTTATGAAGTATTTATATGTTTGCACACGCCCCAGAGCTCATCCTGAAGCCACATCTCCCTTTCACACAGAAGCTCATTTTTCCTGGTCACTGAAGATGAGAGTTGGGTGCTTCGTGTTTCAAGGAGAGCAGCATCCACGCATGTCAAACTACTACGGTAAATCTTCTCCGTGTATTTTTCTACAGCAAAAGGAGGGGGTGCACCATTCCTGGAAGTACTGCAATACCAGGTTGATGCGTGGAGTGGACGGAGCAAGCCCCTATTCCATCTCCCTGGTCCAAAAAGCAATTTAATATATGGTCCCCGGGTAGGGGACGTATCAGATATTAAACTGATAAGAACAGATACTACACTTGATCTTAGCCAAAAGGCCGAGAAGCGATGCCACGCTGGGGCCAGAGGAAAGCGAGCCATGCACGGCGCCGTCTCTCTCACTGATGGTTCCGAAGACGAACAGCGACTCCGATTTTAGC
This sequence comes from Parambassis ranga, assembly GCF_900634625.1. Taxonomy (NCBI): domain Eukaryota; kingdom Metazoa; phylum Chordata; class Actinopteri; family Ambassidae; genus Parambassis; species Parambassis ranga. Next base: position 20,596,700 of record NC_041042.1, on the reverse strand, counting down.
TTTCAGCTAGAAACTGCCCTTCTACAACTTGACTAAAGGGCCCAACACAAATCAAAGTGAAAAACTAAATTATAATGCAGTCAGCAAATCTTTAATCCACACATGAGGCCTAGAGAAAAGAATAGGAGTGCAAATTTCATGCTGAACAAACCACTGGAAGGTGCTGAGAGAGAGAGCACCAGGTAAACACTCACATCCTTGTTCATTTTCATTAAATTCAGCTGCTGCCACCTGCTGGTGTGGAGTGTGAACAACTTTTTCAAACAACCAGGAGAAACAGGAGGCCATTATCGAGCACATCATCAAAAAGAACCTGTGCATGTCAGCCATACTGGGGTGGAGGCAGAGGCACACAACTAGACACAGTTTAACTCTGAAAGTGTTGAAATTACACTTTCGGAGTTGAAATCAACTTAAAATCAACTCCTTAACCTTTAACTATGAAATTTCAACTGTCCAATTTTGCTGTGTATAGAGCAGACGGACTACTGCAAAACATATTATTGTATTGTTCTGTTGTATGTAGTATTTGGTTCACACTGAAATGTGCTTACTGGACACTGATGGACATATAAAATATTGTTAAGTATATTGACTTCTGTCACCTAGCTGATACTCATTTCGACTTTTAATTCTTCTCATTAGACCTGTGGATATGCATCGCCTTTGTCTGGCACAGAAAAAAGGACGGGCCAATCAGCTTCCGGGAAGAGACTGATTTACATTTTAAGCACATTCTAAGAGCACCGTGACTTACAGGTTCCGGTGACAGAGAAGCTGTACATAAACACACCTGTATGAAGGTACAAATGTGTTATTTCGGTAGCACATATACTAAAATTGGAACGATACAGAGAAGATTAGCATGGCCCCTGCGCAAGGATGACACGCAAATTCGTGAAGCGTTCCTCATTTTTTACATTTTTTAATTTTTTTTAATTTTTTTTCATTTCATTTTCATTTTTTACATTTTTTAATTTTTTTTTTTATAAAGAATTTCAGTTTTCTGATGTAGCTACGACTACTACTGCACCTACAGATTCTGTCAACACTCCGTTGACTGGAAACTTAAAAATACTAACTACTGGAGAGGCCTGGGTGTGGAGCTTCTCACAGACAAGAGACAGACACCACTGATCTCCACACAAAGAGGCTGTCAATCATGTATTTCAATGGCGATGTCTCTGGTCAGATTCAGAATTCCTTTATCTATCCTTGTTCATTGTTTTCTCCTTACTTGCTTAGTTCAAGAGTTGAGGAGCTAGGTCAGAATGACCAGGCTTGTCCTCGGTTGAACTGGCTATGTGCTTAAAAACAAGTCAGTTGATAGGAAACAGATGTGGAAGCACACACAATGCCAGAATTAGTTGCCTAATTTAGACACACACCTTCACCCACACACACACAGACAGGCTTGACTATAAAAGATCTTCAGTTTGAGGTTCGGGGGATTTTATCTGAATTGGCTGGCTGATACGTGTCAACAATTGATCTGAACAAAATCCTGCTGAAGGCTGACTTCTGGCTCTTGAATTTTTGTTCGATTCAAATTGACAATAGTCTGTCATGTATATCACACTTCTTTGTACAGTAATGTACACATTTTGTTCCATAAAAGGTTGCTTATTGTTCATTTCCTAATTTCTATTTTATTTATGAAGTATTTATATGTTTGCACACGCCCCAGAGCTCATCCTGAAGCCACATCTCCCTTTCACACAGAAGCTCATTTTTCCTGGTCACTGAAGATGAGAGTTGGGTGCTTCCTGTTTCAAGGAGAGCAGCATCCACGCATGTCAAACTACTACGGTAAATCTTCTCCGTGTATTTTTCTACAGCAAAAGGAGGGGGTGCACCATTCCTGGAAGTACTGCAATACCAGGTTGATGCGTGGAGTGGACAGAGCAAGCCCCTATTCCATCTCCCTGGTCCAAAAAGCAATTTAATATATGGTTCCCGGGTAGGGGACGTATCAGATATTAAACTGATAAGAACAGATACTACACTGGTCTTAGCCAAAAGGCCGAGAAGCGATGCCACGCTGGGGCCAGAGGAAAGCGAGCCATGCACGGCGCCGTCTCTCTCACTGATGGTTCCGAAGACGAACAGCGACTCCGATTTTAGCTTTCAGCTAGAAACTGCCCTTCTACAACTTGACTAAAGGGCCCAACACAAATCAAAGTGAAAAACTAAATTATAATGCAGTCAGCAAATCTTTAATCCACACATGAGGCCTAGAGAAAAGAATAGGAGTGCAAATTTCATGCTGAACAAACCACTGGAAGGTGCTGAGAGAGAGAGCACCAGGTAAACACTCACATCCTTGTTCATTTTCATTAAATTCAGCTGCTGCCACCTGCTGGTGTGGAGTGTGAACAACTTTTTCAAACAACCAGGAGAAACAGGAGGCCATTATCGAGCACATCATCAAAAAGAACCTGTGCATGTCAGCCATACTGGGGTGGAGGCAGAGGCACACAACTAGACACAGTTTAACTCTGAAAGTGTTGAAATTACACTTTCGGAGTTGAAATCAACTTAAAATCAACTCCTTAACCTTTAACTATGAAATTTCAACTGTCCAATTTGCTGTGTATAGAGCAGACGGACTACTGCAAAACATATTATTGTATTGTTCTGTTGTATGTAGTATTTGGTTCACACTGAAATGTGCTTACTGGACACTGATGGACATATAAAATATTGTTAAGTATATTGACTTCTGTCACCTAGCTGATACTCATTTCGACTTTTAATTCTTCTCATTAGACCTGTGGATATGCATCGCCTTTGTCTGGCACAGAAAAAAGGACGGGCCAATCAGCTTCCGGGAAGAGACTGATTTACATTTTAAGCACATTCTAAGAGCACCGTGACTTACAGGTTCCGGTGACAGAGAAGCTGTACATAAACACACCTGTATGAAGGTACAAATGTGTTATTTCGGTAGCACATATACTAAAATTGGAACGATACAGAGAAGATTAGCATGGCCCCTGCGCAAGGATGACACGCAAATTCGTGAAGCGTTCCTCATTTTTTACATTTTTTAATTTTTTTTAATTTTTTTTCATTTCATTTTCATTTTTTAATTTTTTTTTTATAAAGAATTTCAGTTTTCTGATGTAGCTACGACTACTACTGCACCTACAGATTCTGTCAACACTCCGTTGACTGGAAACTTAAAAATACTAACTACTGGAGAGGCCTGGGTGTGGAGCTTCTCACAGACAAGAGACAGACACCACTGATCTCCACACAAAGAGGCTGTCAATCATGTATTTCAATGGCGATGTCTCTGGTCAGATTCAGAATTCCTTTATCTATCCTTGTTCATTGTTTTGCTCACACGCTTACTCTACGTATTGCGTCAGTGGGTAACGTACTGCGTCACTTCCTGTTTCGACACTGTCCTGTTTGTTCACTTGGTGTGCGCTGTTGGTGCTACGGACTTTCTGCATTAGACATATTGTGTTTGCTTTTATTGTGGTAATACACAAGCACCGTAGTGTTAGAGTTAAGTGCACCAGTTTCTGGGTTCCCCTCTCGTTTACCACTGTAGCGAAGCTTACCGTAACTTAGCGGTTAGCATTAGCGCTTAGCATGGCTTCTTCCACTCGCTCTGCATCTCCCTCTCCTGCTCACTGCACGGTGTGTGACATGTTCAGCTACTCCTCTGCCTCCTTTAGTGAGCATGAGGTGTGCACAAAGTGTAGCTTATTCACAGTCTTGGAGGCGAGGCTAAGCGAGTTAGAGGGTCGGCTCCGCATGTTAGATAATAGACCTGTAGCCACAGCAGCTAGCCAGCAGCAGTTAGCCTGTGCGGACCAGCCTGCCTTAGCTGATGTTAGCCGCACCCCGGCAGCCCCTGAGCAGCCGGGAAGTCAGAGAGGTTGGGTGGCGGTTCGAAGGAAGCGTAGCCCGAAACAAAGGCCCGTGGTTCACCACCAGCCGCTTGACATATCGAACCGTTTTTCCCCACTCGGCGACACACCCGCTGAGAAGCCGACCCTGGTTATTGGCGACTCTGTTCTGCGGCATGTGAAGCCGACACCAGCGGCTATAGTTAAGTGCATCCCGGGGGCCAGAGCGGGCGACATAGAGGGTAGCCTGAAGCTGCTGGCGAGAGATAAACATAAATACAGTAGGATTATAATTCACGTCGGTGTTAATGACACCCGGCTTCGCCAGTCAGAGGTCACTAAAGTTAATATTGAGTCGGTGTGTAATTTAGCTAAAACCATGTCGGACTCCGTAGCGTTCTCTGGTCCCCTCCCGAATCTGACCAGTGATGACATGTTTAGTCGCATGTCCTCGCTCCGTCGCTGGCTGTCATGGTGGTGTCCAGAAAATAACGTGGCCTTTATAGATAACTGGGAAACTTTCTGGGGGAAACCTGGCCTTATTAGGAGAGACGGCATCCATCCCACCCAGGGTGGTGCAGCTCTGATTTCTAGCAACATAGCCAAGTTTATTAGACCAACCTGACAACCCAGGGTCGAGGCCAGGAGGCAGAGTCGCTGTCCTACACACCTCTCTGCTGCTTCTGGAGGACTGCCGCCCTCAGTTAGAAACACATTAAATACAACTACACATAGAAACACTAAGCTTAATAATGTTATTGAAGTGGTGACGGTCACACGTCCTCCCACAGTTCATCAAGCACACAAGTTAAGATATATTAATCATAATAACCTCATAAAAATACACACTAACACACACAAACACATAGAACAAGGTAACAGAACACTCAGGTGTGGATTGTTTAACATACGATCCCTACACTCTAAGTCGCTCTTAGTTAATGATCTAATTATTGATCATCACACTGATATACTTTGTCTCACTGAGACTTGGTTACAGGGTGAAGAATATGTTGCTTTAAATGAATCAACTCCGTCCTGTTATACTAACTGTCATGTTCCTAGAGTTACAGGTCGCGGAGGAGGAGTGGCAGCAATCTACCGCTCCAGTCTTCAGATGAATCCTAAACCTAAGTCTACTCATACTTCTTTTGAGAGTCTCACTCTCAGCCTGTCTCACGGAAGCTGGAAGAAGTCAGAATTTGTTTTACTCGTCGTAGTGTATCGTCCACCTGCTGCTGCTTATTCAGAGTTCCTGCTGGAGTTTTCAGACTTCTTATCAAGTTTAGTGCTTAGCACAGATAAAGTCATTATAGTGGGTGACTTTAACATTCATATGGACGTCGACTCCGACAGTCTGAAGATTGCCTTCAACTCACTCTTGGATTCAGTTGGGTTCTCTCAGTTAGTAAATGAACCCACACACTGTCACAGTCACACCCTCGACCTGGTTCTCACCTACGGCCTGGAAGCTGAGAACCTGCTAGTGTGGTCTCAAAATCCTGTTCTTTCAGATCACTCATTAATAACTTTTGACTTCTCTCTTTCAGACCTACCAGCACCTGAGGAAAAGGTCTACTACAGCAGATGTCTGTCTGAAGACGCCGTAAAGCAGTTTAGGACAGCAATCCTACCAGTACTCCCCACAGTCCCAAGTACTGATGGGGGTACCAACTTAAATGTTACTCCTGCAGAGCTGGACCGCTTTGTCAACAACACTGCAGACACACTACACTCAGTCTTAAACAGGATTGCTCCACTGAAGAAGAAGAAAACTACAAACCAGAAGAGGCTAGCTCCGTGGTACAACTCAAACATCCGATCACTGAAACGGATTACACGTAGGATGGAGAGGATGTGGCAGTCCTCTAAATCAGATGACTCCCGGAGGATCTGGAGAGACAGTCTGCTGACGTATAAGAAGGCCCTTCGTAAAGCCAGGACAGCCTACTATTCATCACTAATAGAAGAAAACAAGAACAACCCGCGCTTTCTCTTTAACGCCGTGGCCAGGCTGACAAAGAGCCACAACTCTGTGGAGCCTCGCATTCCTGCAGCTCTTAGTAGTGAAGACTTCATGAGCTTCTTCACTGATAAAATCACCACTATTAGAGGACAAATCAACCACAATCTCTCTGTGACCGCTGAGGATACACCGCCACTTCTGGAAACGGATCCTGATCTAACTCTGGACTGCTTCGCGCCCATCGGCCTCCCTGAGCTGACCACCAGCATCAGCAAGTCTAAACCTACTACCTGTCTTCTGGATCCGATCCCTTCACAGCTCCTCAAGGATGCTATTCCTCTGATCGGAGACTCTATATTAGGACAGATCAACTTGTCTCTGGAAACAGGATATGTACCACAGGCTTTTAAAACTGCTGTGATCATTCCGATACTTAAAAAACCTTCACTGGACCCGGACGTCCTAGGAAACTACAGACCGATCTCCAACCTCACCTTTATCTCCAAACTACTTGAAAGAGCTGTTGTAAGTCAGCTAAACGACCACCTGTGTAGTAACAGTCTGTTTGGTGCTTTCCAGTCTGGTTTCAGAGCCCATCACAGCACAGAAACAGCACTGCTTAAAGTCACCAATGACCTCCTCATGGCATCGGACCGGGGTCTCGTCTCTGTACTCGTTCTACTGGATCTCAGTGCTGCCTTCGACACCGTAGACCATCGCATCCTGCTACACAGATTGGAACACGAGATCAGGATTACAGGAACAGCACTGCGCTGGTTTAAATCATATTTATCTGATAGATTTCATTTTGTTCACACTAACGATGTGTCTTCCACAGGTACAAGGGTTAACCACGGTGTTCCACAGGGTTCTGTGCTCGGACCGATCCTGTTCACCCTCTACATGCTCCCTCTAGGATACATCATCCAGAAGCACGGCATAAACTTTCATTGTTATGCTGATGATACCCAGCTGTATTTATCCATGAAGCCTGAAGAAACGGAGCCGCTAGTCAGACTACAGGCGTGTCTAAAGGACATAAAGGACTGGATGTCCTCCAACTTTTTACTATTAAACTCGGACAAGACTGAGGTCATTGTTTTTGGACCGAAACATCTCAGAACTAGTTTATCAGATAATACTTTCTCCCTGGATGGAATTACTCTGGCCTCCAGTACGACTGTGAGGAACCTTGGAGTTATCTTTGATCAAGACATGTCGTTTGTCTCTCATATTAAGCAGGTCTCCAGGACCGCTTTCTTTCACCTGCGTAATATTACTAAGATCAGGAGCATCCTCTCTCAGAGTGATGCTGAAAAGCTCATCCATGCTTTTGTCACTTCAAGACTGGACTACTGCAACTCTTTATTGTCAGGATGTCCACATTACTCCATCAACAGTCTGCAGCTGATCCAGAACGCAGCAGCTAGAGTTCTGACAGGAAGCAGCCAAAGGGATCATATCTCTCCTGTCCTAGCGTCTCTTCACTGGCTCCCAGTGGACTCAAGAATACACTTCAAGATCCTTCTTCTAACCTACAAGGCTCTTCATGGACTTGCTCCATTGTATCTGCAGGACCTGATTGTACCATATGTTCCTAATAGGACACTCAGATCTCTGAGTGCAGGTTTACTAGTAGTTCCTAGGATTCATAGAAGTAGAATGGGAGGACGAGCTTTCAGCTATCAGGCACCGCTATTATGGAACCAGTTACCAATCTGGGTCCGAGAGGCAGACACTGCCTCCACCTTTAAGACTAGACTTAAAACTTTTCTGTTTAGTAAGGCGTACAGTTAGCCTTAGACCTAGTGTGTAGCACAGCTATGCTGCTCTAGGCCTACGTTGTCGGGGGGCACAAACATGATCCACTGAGAAGTTTCCCTCTCACCCTCTAACCTCTCCTTTTCTCTCCTTAGTCTGGCTCACACTGGTCTCAAGACCTGGATGATGACCTGCAGTCCGGCCCGTGAAGTCTCTCTTGCTCTACGTTGTCGGGGGGCACAAACACGATCCTCTGAACACCCTCTGACCTCTCCTCCACTCTCCTTAGTCTGGATCATACTGGGTAATATCGTCTCATAATCTGTGTTAACTGTCTTCCTTGTAGTTCTGTGCCTCGCTCTCGCTCTCTCTCTTTGCAGGTCTCAAGACCTGCATACTGACCTGCAGTCTCTCCTGTGCTCATCGACTTCACTAGCCCCTGCTGCTCATCTTTACTATCAAATTACTATTCCTACTTATGGACCGACGATATATATAGATATCATTACAATATATCACTGTTTCATCTTGCTGTCATGTTTGCTCTGTACTGTATCATGTTTGTATCATGTTTGCTCCTCTCTCTCTCTCTCTCTTTCTCCTTCATCCTCTCTCTCTCTCTCTCTCTCTCTCTCTCCCTCATCCTCTCTGACTAGCAGCAGGACTGGTTCCCCCTTAAGTTGACGGGTCCTGCTCAAGGTTTCTTCCTCTTAAAGGGAGTTTTTCCTTGCCACAGTGCTCTTAGGGGGGTTCCTGTGAAGCGCTTTGAGACAATGTCTGATTGTAATATGCGCTATATAAATAAAACTGAATTGAATTGAATTGAATTGAAATTGTTTTCTCCTTACTTGCTTAGTTCAAGAGTTGAGGAGCTAGGTCAGAATGACCAGGCTTGTCCTCGGTTGAACTGGCTATGTGCTTAAAAACAAGTCAGTTGATAGGAAACAGATGTGGAAGCACACACAATGCCAGAATTAGTTGCCTAATTTAGACACACACCTTCACCCACACACACACAGACAGGCTTGACTATAAAAGATCTTCAGTTTGAGGTTCGGGGGATTTTATCTGAATTGGCTGGCTGATACGTGTCAACAATTGATCTGAACAAAATCCTGCTGAAGGCTGACTTCTGGCTCTTGAATTTTTGTTCGATTCAAATTGACAATAGTCTGTCATGTATATCACACTTCTTTGTACAGTAATGTACACATTTTGTTCCATAAAAGGTTGCTTATTGTTCATTTCCTAATTTCTATTTTATTTATGAAGTATTTATATGTTTGCACACGCCCCAGAGCTCATCCTGAAGCCACATCTCCCTTTCACACAGAAGCTCATTTTTCCTGGTCACTGAAGATGAGAGTTGGGTGCTTCCTGTTTCAAGGAGAGCAGCATCCACGCATGTCAAACTACTACGGTAAATCTTCTCCGTGTATTTTTCTACAGCAAAAGGAGGGGGTGCACCATTCCTGGAAGTACTGCAATACCAGGTTGATGCGTGGAGTGGACAGAGCAAGCCCCTATTCCATCTCCCTGGTCCAAAAAGCAATTTAATATATGGTCCCCGGGTAGGGGACGTATCAGATATTAAACTGATAAGAACAGATACTACACTTGATCTTAGCCAAAAGGCCGAGAAGCGATGCCACGCTGGGGCCAGAGGAAAGCGAGCCATGCACGGCGCCGTCTCTCTCACTGATGGTTCCGAAGACGAACAGCGACTCCGATTTTAGCTTTCAGCTAGAAACTGCCCTTCTACAACTTGACTAAAGGGCCCAACACAAATCAAAGTGAAAAACTAAATTATAATGCAGTCAGCAAATCTTTAATCCACACATGAGGCCTAGAGAAAAGAATAGGAGTGCAAATTTCATGCTGAACAAACCACTAGGAGTGCAAATTTCATGCTAAACAAACCACTGGAAGGTGCTGCGAGAGAGCCCCAGGTAAACACACACGCACACAGAGAGCTGCTTGTTCATTTTCATTAAACACGTTATGAGGGGAGAGCGCGAACGCAGTCCCCCACTACCAGAAATTATGCAGTCGAGATTGCCACATTTGGGGAATTCGCAGGGGTCAGCACAACCTAGAGTGCAATGGCTGAGCCTCGCCCTGGGTGAACCACCTTCTTGATCATGGTATCTCCCCTGCCAGGTAAGTATGAGTTGGGCACGTCACAAACAGGGGAGCCTTTCACACAGATGCCCCCCTGAACAATGGTACCTGACAATCTACAAACCATCAAAACCACACACACAGCTCAGGCTGCATCTTCATAGACTGTCATTATAGAGTAACTAGGTTTTGGCACAAATGCCACTCAAGATTAACTGTTTATTTGGAGCACACACCCTGCACTTTCCATCATACTTTAACATTCTGATTACCCCTACAAGTCTTTCTATCCTTACAAAAAAAAAGACTAAAGAAATCTGCCAGCAAATCCAGGTGAAACAAAGCTGTATGACAATATCAAGACAGAAGACTATCTGATATACATGTGACATTCAGAGGAAGGAATATAACAGCTAATTGTTTTCTCCTCACAGTACAATCACTTCCTTTTTTTTGTCTAAATCTTGCCTAGCCATCTGGCTTTTCTGCTGCTGCCACCTGCTGGTGCGGAGTGTGAACTACGCTTCATACACAATACAGTTCCATAACAGTGAAGATTTCTTGCAGGTCTGTCATGTTTATCACACTTCTTTGTACAGTAATGTACACATTTTGTTCCCTAAAAGGTTGCTTATTGTTCATTTCCTAATTTCTATTTTATTTATGAAGTATTTATATGTTTGCACACGCCCCAGAGCTCATCCTGAAGCCACATCTCCCTTTCACACAGAAGCTCATTTTTCCTGGTCACTGAAGATGAGAGTTGGGTGCTTCGTGTTTCAAGGAGAGCAGCATCCACGCATGTCAAACTACTACGGTAAATCTTCTCCGTGTATTTTTCTACAGCAAAAGGAGGGGGTGCACCATTCCTGGAAGTACTGCAATACCAGGTTGATGCGTGGAGTGGACGGAGCAAGCCCCTATTCCATCTCCCTGGTCCAAAAAGCAATTTAATATATGGTCCCCGGGTAGGGGACGTATCAGATATTAAACTGATAAGAACAGATACTACACTTGATCTTAGCCAAAAGGCCGAGAAGCGATGCCACGCTGGGGCCAGAGGAAAGCGAGCCATGCACGGCGCCGTCTCTCTCACTGATGGTTCCGAAGACGAACAGCGACTCCGATTTTAGCTTTCAGCTAGAAACTGCCCTTCTACAACTTGACTAAAGGGCCCAACACAAATCAAAGTGAAAAACTAAATTATAATGCAGTCAGCAAATCTTTAATCCACACATGAGGCCTAGAGAAAAGAATAGGAGTGCAAATTTCATGCTGAACAAACCACTGGAAGGTGCTGAGAGAGAGAGCACCAGGTAAACACTCACATCCTTGTTCATTTTCATTAAATTCAGCTGCTGCCACCTGCTGGTGTGGAGTGTGAACAACTTTTTCAAACAACCAGGAGAAACAGGAGGCCATTATCGAGCACATCATCAAAAAGAACCTGTGCATGTCAGCCATACTGGGGTGGAGGCAGAGGCACACAACTAGACACAGTTTAACTCTGAAAGTGTTGAAATTACACTTTCGGAGTTGAAATCAACTTAAAATCAACTCCTTAACCTTTAACTATGAAATTTCAACTGTCCAATTTTGCTGTGTATAGAGCAGACGGACTACTGCAAAACATATTATTGTATTGTTCTGTTGTATGTAGTATTTGGTTCACACTGAAATGTGCTTACTGGACACTGATGGACATATAAAATATTGTTAAGTATATTGACTTCTGTCACCTAGCTGATACTCATTTCGACTTTTAATTCTTCTCATTAGACCTGTGGATATGCATCGCCTTTGTCTGGCACAGAAAAAAGGACGGGCCAATCAGCTTCCGGGAAGAGACTGATTTACATTTTAAGCACATTCTAAGAGCACCGTGACTTACAGGTTCCGGTGACAGAGAAGCTGTACATAAACACACCTGTATGAAGGTACAAATGTGTTATTTCGGTAGCACATATACTAAAATTGGAACGATACAGAGAAGATTAGCATGGGGTCCCCGCGCCGCCCCTGCGCTCCCTGCGCGCGGCGCCCCGTCTGCCCGAGCCCGGCGGCCCGCCGGGCTGACTCAGAAGATCAAAAGATCCGTGGATCGCCGATCGACCAGCCCACCGCCCCGTTGTTTTGGCCCGGCCCTGCGCACATGGCTAATTTGCATATGACGCCGTCTTAAAGGAAGAGGCGGAAGCGCACTGTGTTAGACGTTTATTATGAATAAAAAGAAAAATCTCAAGCAGCAGAAGCAGACTCTACATTAAGACAGAAATAAAAATCAATTGTGTAATTCTTCATTTGTAATTCATTTTTAAACCTCTGTAACACCTGTAATTGCTATTCACCTTGTGCTGGGTCTTCCAAACACCCGGTCTTTGCCACAGCTTTCCTGGCTGGTGTTTCCATCTGTGAAACCTGAAAATGGAGTGTGACCCTGACCCCCCCCCCCCCCCCCCCCCCCAGCAGCAGTCTTTGTGGCCCTCAACTCAATAGCAAAACTGCACCCTTCCCCCCACCCACTTCATCAATCCATAGACAAAGGGAGGTCTCTGACTTGCTTATTTACATGAGGTGTAAAGGTGTGAAAGAGCAACTGTAAACAGGGGGCCCCTTTAATCCCATCTCCTGCGCAGTCGTCAAAGTGTCGTACAGAGACAATGATGTGTTTTCGATCCACCTCCTGCAGTCGTTTGCTGTGATATCACATCACCCTGTCCTCTGTCTTTTCCAAGACTAGTCATTGGTTTTGATCCGCCTGCCAGACAAATCCCAATAGACAGAATGAACAACTTGAGCATAAGTGCTAAAAGAGTGCTTTAATAGCAAACCAAGAAACAGGACCAACAGGAATGAGCAAAATAATAAATAAGTCAACTGTAAATAGTAGCACAAAGTCAGTCAGACAGTCAAAAGGCAAATGTGCAAAGCAAGAAAGCCAGCTGAAAGTACTGGACTGTGCAAAATAATAAAAAAGTAAGTTTTAAGTAACATGCAAACTGAAAACAGAAAATAAAAGTGCAAACACAAAACAGCCTGCAAGATATTTGCATAGCAATCACTTCCTACAATGAAGAGCAATAACACAACAAGCGATATCAAACTATATACATAATTTACAGAACAGTGCACACAAAAGTGATATCAAACTATATACAAAACAGTGCACACTAAAATCTAAAGTGCAAAGAACACACACACACACACACACACACACAGCAAACACAAAACAATAGAAAAAGGAACATTACAGTGTAGGAGCAGCAGGTGGAGGAGGAGGAGGAGGAGGAGGTGGTGGAGGCTGGTCAGCAGGTGTAAGAGTGGCAGCAGCTGCAGCCTCCTCCATCTTCTTCTGTGCCAGCCACTCTTCCACACTCTGCTGCTCCCTCACAGGACAGTACCAACCGTACTTCCTGTAGCTGGTGTGTCCGTACTGCTTGGTCTTTGGCAGTCCACAGTCGCGACAGTTAAAGTGCGTTGTCCGTCGATACGGCCTCGCAGTGTCCCCCGCCGCCAGTGCAAGCTACCTCCCCATTTCACGTTTTTTCATCCGCCAAGCTGTGGTCCTGGAATACCCAGCTGTGTCGGCGGCAGCAGAGGGGGCAGGCAGGGGAACCTCTCACAGCAAATGGTGGGAAAGCTGTGGCAGGCTTAGTCCTCCCCATGAATGGCGGAAAGGCTGTGGCAGCGGAAGGAGAAGGAGCTGGAGGAGCTGTGGCAGCAGACTGCGCACAAGCTGGAGCTGGAGGAGCTGTGGCAGCGGATGGTGCACGAGCTGGAGGAGCTGTGGCACGGGATGGAGCTGTGGCAGGGGACAGAGCTGTGGGAGCCATGGCAGTCAAGTGCCTGTATAGAGCCTCCGACAGTGGTCCTCTGTGCGTGACTGCCAGACCGGACAGATCTGCAGGCACATTGGGCTGAAACAGAGAGCTGTGGGTCCTCGCTTCCTGCTGCAGTGTCTGTGCCGGGTTCAGCACCTCAGCTGCCGACTGTGCTGCGGTCGCCGGCAGGGAGGCCAGGTTGGCAACATGAGCCGCCTTGGCCTTGCTCCGCTGCATGTTCCTGGGAGGAAGAATGTGACAGTGTGAGCGACCGCATCAAGACACACATAAACAGATATGTGTTTTTTATATACAAATATTTAATCTTACCACAGTGATAGCGTGCGCTGGTTGACGTCGTACAGCTGGAGCTTGGTGGCCCCCACCAGGGTTGGACAGTTGAAGATGTTGTCCTGTATCTGGTTGTAGTCCCTGATGATGGCGCCCCAGCGGTTGATGCGCAGGTGCGCGATGGTCCGGGTGTCGGCCTGGTGGAGCATGATGGCCTCTACACGTCTGCTGGCCTTTGGAGACTGAGAAGCCCCCGCCCCCTGGCCCATGGCACAGCTGCACACAAGACAGTGTGATGTGAACAATGCGCACAACGCAAAAGTATTTGTTGACTGGATTGCATGTGGTAAACGCTAAGGGTGGGTGGGTTGCAAGTGCTTACCGCCTGACGCTGTCCCTGCCTGGAGTGTGGCTCAGGCGTTGGCTGACTTTAAACCGGCCTTTGACAAGCCTGTCCTGGTGGCTCGGCGCAAACTGCACTGGCTCTCTGTCCTGGTCAGACAGCCTGTTCCACAGGGCAATGATGTCCCTGGCCTGTGTGTTGGTCACAAAGGCGTGGTTGCGCAGCTCCACCAGAGCCATGGCCAGCTCAACCACCTATCGGTAGCCAGGCCGCCCATCTGGACCCTCAGCGCCCTGGGAAAAAGATGCAAAGCACAGAAATGAGTCATGAGTGTCTCCAGTTCTCTCTACAGTTCTCTCTCTCTCCCCCTGTCACACACACACAACCCTCCATACAGACACAATGTGGAAGAGCAGACAGTTGTAGTACTTACAGACTCGTCCTCCCCTGCCTGCTGCAGGCCTCCCCCCTCCTCCTCCTCCATCTGGGAGGAAGCGTACAACCCAGCTGGGGCCCGCATAAGCGCGGGGTGGTGGGAGAGGGCCAAGTCCTCCTCGGGCCTGAGGTCATCCTCATGCTCCACCAACCCGAAGCCCTCGTCGCCCTCTCCCTCTGCCACAGGCACATCGGGCACGTCGGGGTCTTCTCCACAACCCTGCTGACCGCCTCTGCACGGGCAGCAGTGGGAGAAATCAAGATGGCGACGGATGGTGGCTGCTGTTTATACCGTTTCACCACCTCCTGTGCTTCCTGTGAGGGCCTGAGGGTCAGTTCTCTGGAGGTGGCCTCAAGCCGGAACACTGGAAAATGATCCTGGGGAGAAATTAAAAAGATTATTATTTATAGATATATATATATACACTCTGAATACATCTAGTAGCCACACATTTTTCAATATGAAACAAATACAAGAACACCTTAATCACAACAATATCTACACATGTTAAACAATCTAAAATAAAAGCAGGGACACGGTAATTACATTTTTTTTTCACAAACTCATTATTACACTTTACTACTACATATTTATTACTTAGTACTATCACAGTAGGGCCGTCGCGCCACGCGACACTCGAGTTTTACATTACACACACACAGTACAGTACAGTACAGTACAGTACAGTGCAGTATCGTTCACTAAGCTTGCTAACTTTCGGAAAATGACTACATTTAATAAGTAGTTAGTGATAAGTACTGGGAAAAAAAGGTTGCTTTCCCGAAATGGGATTTTTTAAAATTTTTTCTTCACAAACGTGAATCGTTTAATCGCTAGCGAGCAAAGGGAAATACGGCATTAAGCTAACTTTCGGATAAGTATGTACTACATTAACAAAGAAAAATTAACGTACCATTTCAACGAATAAAAGTGTTTGTTGTTGGAAAAAGTAAGTGGAGATGCTCTTTCTCTCTTTCTCTCGCGGATAGCAGAGGACGACACGTTCAAGTCCCTCTTCCAACTTCGCTCTCCGGGATCGTAGACGCAGAATTGTGCGGCCATCGCGGCGGCCGGCACTTGAACGCGACTCCGCGAAATTTGCATGGAAAGTGAAACACGACCAATAGCGCGTGCAACCTACTGGAGTTGGCCAACCGCGGGCCAGGAGGGAGGGACCAGCGTTACACTTCGAATTGGAACAGTCACGGGGTGGCCGTAGCCAATCGGGCACAAGGGGGTGTGGCCTAAAGTGTAACACAAAGGTGGAGAGAGGAAGCCTGTCCCAAAGGCGCAAGGATGACACGCAAATTCGTGAAGCGTTCCTCATTTTTTACATTTTTTAATTTTTTTTAATTTTTTTTCATTTCATTTTCATTTTTTAATTTTTTTTTATAAAGAATTTCAGTTTTCTGATGTAGCTACGACTACTACTGCACCTACAGATTCTGTCAACACTCCGTTGACTGGAAACTTAAAAATACTAACTACTGGAGAGGCCTGGGTGTGGAGCTTCTCACAGACAAGAGACAGACACCACTGATCTCCACACAAAGAGGCTGTCAATCATGTATTTCAATGGCGATGTCTCTGGTCAGATTCAGAATTCCTTTATCTATCCTTGTTCATTGTTTTCTCCTTACTTGCTTAGTTCAAGAGTTGAGGAGCTAGGTCAGAATGACCAGGCTTGTCCTCGGTTGAACTGGCTATGTGCTTAAAAACAAGTCAGTTGATAGGAAACAGATGTGGAAGCACACACAATGCCAGAATTAGTTGCCTAATTTAGACACACACCTTCACCCACACACACACAGACAGGCTTGACTATAAAAGATCTTCAGTTTGAGGTTCGGGGGATTTTATCTGAATTGGCTGGCTGATACGTGTCAACAATTGATCTGAACAAAATCCTGCTGAAGGCTGACTTCTGGCTCTTGAATTTTTGTTCGATTCAAATTGACAATAGTCTGTCATGTATATCACACTTCTTTGTACAGTAATGTACACATTTTGTTCCCTAAAAGGTTGCTTATTGTTCATTTCCTAATTTCTATTTTATTTATGAAGTATTTATATGTTTGCACACGCCCCAGAGCTCATCCTGAAGCCACATCTCCCTTTCACACAGAAGCTCATTTTTCCTGGTCACTGAAGATGAGAGTTGGGTGCTTCCTGTTTCAAGGAGAGCAGCATCCACGCATGTCAAACTACTACGGTAAAACTTCTCCGTGTGTTTTTCTACAGCAAAAGGAGGGGGTGCACCATTCCTGGAAGTACTGCAATACCAGGTTGATGCGTGGAGTGGACGGAGCAAGCCCCTATTCCATCTCCCTGGTCCAAAAAGCAATTTAATATATGGTCCCCGGGTAGGGGACGTATCAGATATTAAACTGATAAGAACAGATACTACACTTGATCTTAGCCAAAAGGCCGAGAAGCGATGCCACGCTGGGGCCAGAGGAAAGCGAGCCATGCACGGCGCCGTCTCTCTCACTGATGGTTCCGAAGACGAACAGCGACTCCGATTTTAGCTTTCAGCTAGAAACTGCCCTTCTACAACTTGACTAAAGGGCCCAACACAAATCAAAGTGAAAAACTAAATTATAATGCAGTCAGCAAATCTTTAATCCACACATGAGGCCTAGAGAAAAGAATAGGAGTGCAAATTTCATGCTGAACAAACCACTAGGAGTGCAAATTTCATGCTAAACAAACCACTGGAAGGTGCTGCGAGAGAGCACCAGGTAAACACACACGCACACAGAGAGCTGCTTGTTCATTTTCATTAAACACGTTATGAGGGGAGAGCGTGAACGCAGTCCCCCACTACCAGAAATTATGCAGTCGAGATTCCCACATTTGGGGAATTCGCAGGGGTCAGCACAACCTAGAGTGCAATGGCTGAGCCTCGCCCTGGGTGAACCACCTTCTTGATCATGGTATCTCCCCTGCCAGGTAAGTATGAGTTGGGCACGTCACAAACAGGGGAGCCTTTCACACAGATGCCCCCCTGAACAATGGTACCTGACAATCTACAAACCATCAAAACCACACACACAGCTCAGGCTGCATCTTCATAGACTGTCATTATAGAGTAACTAGGTTTTGGCACAAATGCCACTCAAGATTAACTGTTTATTTGGAGCACACACCCTGCACTTTCCATCATACTTTAACATTCTGATTACCCCTACAAGTCTTTCTATCCTTACAAAAAAAAAGACTAAATAAATCTGCCAGCAAATCCAGGTGAAACAAAGCTGTATGACAATATCAAGACAGAAGACTATCTGATATACATGTGACATTCAGAGGAAGGAATATAACAGCTAATTGTTTTCTCCTCACAGTACAATCACTTCCTTTTTTTTGTCTAAATCTTGCTTAGCCATCTGGCTTTTCTGCTGCTGCCACCTGCTGGTGCGGAGTGTGAACTACGCTTCATACACAATACAGTTCCATAACAGTGAAGATTTCTTGCAGGTCTGTCATGTTTATCACACTTCTTTGTACAGTAATGTACACATTTTGTTCCCTAAAAGGTTGCTTATTGTTCATTTCCTAATTTCTATTTTATTTATGAAGTATTTATATGTTTGCACACGCCCCAGAGCTCATCCTGAAGCCACATCTCCCTTTCACACAGAAGCTCATTTTTCCTGGTCACTGAAGATGAGAGTTGGGTGCTTCGTGTTTCAAGGAGAGCAGCATCCACGCATGTCAAACTACTACGGTAAAACTTCTCCGTGTATTTTTCTACAGCAAAAGGAGGGGGTGCACCATTCCTGGAAGTACTGCAATACCAGGTTGATGCGTGGAGTGGACGGAGCAAGCCCCTATTCCATCTCCCTTGTCCAAAAAGCAATTTAATATATGGTCCCCGAGTAGGGGACGTATCAGATATTAAACTGATAAGAACAGATACTACACTTGATCTTAGCCAAAAGGCCGAGAAGCGATGCCACGCTGGGGCCAGAGGAAAGCGAGCCATGCACGGCGCCGTCTCTCTCACTGATGGTTCCGAAGACGAACAGCGACTCCGATTTTAGCTTTCAGCTAGAAACTGCCCTTCTACAACTTGACTAAAGGGCCCAACACAAATCAAAGTGAAAAACTAAATTATAATGCAGTCAGCAAATCTTTAATCCACACATGAGGCCTAGAGAAAAGAATAGGAGTGCAAATTTCATGCTGAACAAACCACTAGGAGTGCAAATTTCATGCTAAACAAACCACTGGAAGGTGCTGCGAGAGAGCACACACGCACACAGAGAGCTGCTTGTTCATTTTCATTAAACACGTTATGAGGGGAGAGCGCGAACGCAGTCCCCCACTACCAGAAATTATGCAGTCGAGAGTCCCACATTTGGGGAATTCGCAGGGGTCAGCACAACCTAGAGTGCAATGGCTGAGCCTCGCCCTGGGTGAACCACCTTCTTGATCATGGTATCTCCCCTGCCAGGTAAGTATGAGTTGGGCACGTCACAAACAGGGGAGCCTTTCACACAGATGCCCCCCTGAACAATGGTACCTGACAATCTACAAACCATCAAAACCACACACACAGCTCAGGCTGCATCTTCATAGACTGTCATTATAGAGTAACTAGGTTTTGGCACAAATGCCAGTCAAGATTAACTGTTTATTTGCAGCATCCAAACTACTACGGTAAATCTTCTCCGTGTATTTTTCGACAGGAAAAGGAGGGGGTGCACCATTCCTGGAAGTACTGCAATACCAGGTTGATGCGTGGCGTGGACGGAGCAACCCCCTATTCCATCTCGCTTGTCCAAAAAGCAATTTAATATATGGTCTCCGGATAGGGGACGTATCAGATATTAAACTAATAAGAACAGATACTACACTTGATCTTAGCCAAAAGGCCGAGAAGCCATGCCACGCTGGGGCCAGAGGAAAGCGAGCCATGCACGGCGCAGTCTCTCTCACTGATGGTTCCGAAGACGAACAGCGACTCCGATTTTAGCTTTCAGCTAGAAACTGCCCTTCTACAACTTGACTAAAGGGCCCAACACAAATCAAAGTGAAAAACTAAATTATAATGCAGTCAGCAAATCTTTAATCCACACATGAGGCCTAGAGAAAAGAATAGGAGTGCAAATTTCATGCTGAACAAAGCACTAGGAGTGCAAATTTCATGCTAAACAAACCACTGGAAGGTGCTGCGAGAGAGCACCAGGTAAACACACACGCACACAGAGAGCTGCTTGTTCATTTTCATTAAACACGTTAGAGAGAGAGCGCGAACGCAGTCCCCCACTACCAGAAATTATGCAGTCGAGAGTCCCACATTTGGGGAATTCGCAGGGGTCAGCACAACCTAGAGTGCAATGGCTGAGCCTCGCCCTGGGTGAACCACCTTCTTGATCATGGTATCTCCCCTGCCAGGTAAGTATGAGTTGGGCACGTCACAAACAGGGGAGCCTTTCACACAGATGCCCCCCTGAACAATGGTACCTGACAATCTACAAACCATCAAAACCACACACACAGCTCAGGCTGCATCTTCATAGACTGTCATTATAGAGAAACTAGGTTTTGGCACAAATGCCAGTCAAGATTAACTGTTTATTTGGAGCACACACCCTGCACTTTCCATCATACTTTAACATTCAGATTACCCCTACAAGTCTTTCTATCCTTACAAAAAAAGACTAAAGAAATCTGCCAGCTAATCCAGGTGAAACAAAGCTGTATGACAATATCAAGACAGAAGACTATCTGATATACATGTGACATTCAGAGGAAGGAATATAACAGCTAATTGTTTTCTCCTCACAGTACAATCACTTCCTGTTTTTTGTCTAAATCTTGCTTAGCCATCTGACTTTTCTGCTGCTGCCACCTGCTGGCGTGGAGTGTGAACTACGCTTCATACACAATACAGTTCCATAACAGGGAAGATTTCTTGCAGGTCTGTCATGTTTATCATACTTCTTTGTACAGTAATGTACACATTTTGTTCCCTAAAAGGTTGCTTATTGTTCATTTCCTAATTTCTATTTTATTTATTAAGTATTTATATGTTTGCACACGCCCCAGAGCTCATCCTGAAGCCACATCTCCCTTTCACACAGAAGCTCATTTTTCCTGGTCACTGAAGATGAGAGTTGGGTGCTTCGTGTTTCAAGGAGAGCAGCATCCACGCATGTCAAACTACTACGGTGAATCTTCTCCATGTATTTTTCTACAGCAAAAGGAGGGGGTGCACCATTCCTGGAAGTACTGCAATACCAGGTTGATGCGTGGAGTGGACGGAGCAAGCCCCTATTCCATCTCCCTTGTCCAAAAAGCAATTTAATATATGGTTTCCGGATAGGGGACGTATCAGATATTAAACTGATAAGAACAGATACTACACTTGATCTTAGCCAAAAGGCCGAGAAGCGATGCCACGCTGGGGCCAGAGGAAAGCGATTCATGCACGGCGCCGTCTCTCTCACTGATGGTTCCGAAGACGAACAGCGACTCCGATTTTAGCTTTCAGCTAGAAACTGCCCTTCTACAACTTGACTAAAGGGCCCAACACAAATCAAAGTGAAAAACTAAATTATAATGCAGTCAGCAAATCTTTAATCCACACATGAGGCCTAGAGAAAAGAATAGGAGTGCAAATTTCATGCTGAACAAACCACTAGGAGTGCAAATTTCATGCTAAACAAACCACTGGAAGGTGCTGCGAGAGAGCACCAGGTAAACACACACGCACACAGAGAGCTGCTTGTTCATTTTCATTAAACACGTTATGAGGGGAGAGCGCGAACGCAGTCCCCCACTACCAGAAATTATGCAGTCGAGAGTCCCACATTTGGGGAATTCGCAGGGGTCAGCACAACCTAGAGTGCAATGGCTGAGCCTCGCCCTGGGTGAACCACCTTCTTGATCATGGTATCTCCCCTGCCAGGTAAGTATGAGTTGGGCACGTCACAAACAGGGGAGCCTTTCACACAGATGCCCCCCTGAACAATGGTACCTGACAATCTACAAACCATCAAAACCACACACACAGCTCAGGCTGCATCTTCATAGACTGTCATTATAGAGTAACTAGGTTTTGGCACAAATGCCACTCAAGATTAACTGTTTATTTGGAGCACACACCCTGCACTTTCCATCATACTTTAACATTCTGATTACCCCTACAAGTCTTTCTATCCTTACAAAAAAAGACTAAAGAAATCTGCCAGCTAATCCAGGTGAAACAAAGCTGTATGACAATATCAAGACAGAAGACTATCTGATATACATGTGACATTCAGAGGAAGGAATATAACAGCTAATTGTTTTCTCCTCACAGTACAATCACTTCCTTTTTTGTCTAAATCTTGCTTAGCCATCTGGCTTTTCTGCTGCTGCCACCTGCTGGTGCGGAGTGTGAACTACGCTTCATACACAATACAGTTCCATAACAGGGAAGATTTCTTGCAGGTCTGTCATGTTTATCATACTTCTTTGTACAGTAATGTACACATTTTGTTCCCTAAAAGGTTGCTTATTGTTCATTTCCTAATTTCTATTTTATTTATTAAGTATTTATATGTTTGCACACGCCCCAGAGCTCATCCTGAAGCCACATCTCCCTTTCACACAGAAGCTCATTTTTCCTGGTCACTGAAGATGAGAGTTGGGTGCTTCGTGTTTCAAGGAGAGCAGCATCCACGCATGCCAAACTACTACGGTGAATCTTCTCCATGTATTTTTCTACAGCAAAAGGAGGGGGTGCACCATTCCTGGAAGTACTGCAATACCAGGTTGATGCGTGGAGTGGACGGAGCAAGCCCCTATTCCATCTCCCTTGTCCAAAAAGCAATTTAATATATGGTCCCCGGGTAGGGGACGTATCAGATATTAAACTGATAAGAACAGATACTACACTTGATCTTAGCCAAAAGGCCGAGAAGCGATGCCATGCTGGGGCCAGAGGAAAGCGAGCCATGCACGGCGCCGTCTCTCTCACTGATGGTTCCGAAGACGAACAGCGACTCCGATTTTAGCTTTCAGCTAGAAACTGCCCTTCTACAACTTGACTAAAGGGCCCAACACAAATCAAAGTGAAAAACTAAATTATAATGCAGTCAGCAAATCTTTAATCCACACATGAGGCCTAGAGAAAAGAATAGGAGTGCAAATTTCATGCTGAACAAACCACTAGGAGTGCAAATTTCATGCTAAACAAACCACTGGAAGGTGCTGCGAGAGAGCACCAGGTAAACACACACGCACACAGAGAGCTGCTTGTTCATTTTCATTAAACACGTTATGAGGGGAGAGCGCGAACGCAGTCCCCCACTACCAGAAATTATGCAGTCGAGAGTCCCACATTTGGGGAATTCGCAGGGGTCAGCACAACCTAGAGTGCAATGGCTGAGCCTCGCCCTGGGTGAACCACCTTCTTGATCATGGTATCTCCCCTGCCAGGTAAGTATGAGTTGGGCACGTCACAAACAAGGGAGCCTTTCACACAGATGCCCCCCTGAACAATGGTACCTGACAATCTACAAAACCACACACACAGCTCAGGCTGCATCTTCATAGACTGTCATTATAGAGTAACTAGGTTTTGGCACAAATGCCAGTCAAGATTAACTGTTTATTTGGAGCACACACCCTGCACTTTCCATCATACTTTAACATTCAGATTACCCCTACAAGTCTTTCTATCCTTACAAAAAAAGACTAAATAAATCTGCCAGCTAATCCAGGTGAAACAAAGCTGTATGACAATATCAAGACAGAAGACTATCTGATATACATGTGACATTCAGAGGAAGGAATATAACAGCTAATTGTTTTCTCCTCACAGTACAATCACTTCCTGTTTTTTGTCTAAATCTTGCTTAGCCATCTGACTTTTCTGCTGCTGCCACCTGCTGGCGCGGAGTGTGAACTACGCTTCATACACAATACAGTTCCATAACAGGGAAGATTTCTTGCAGGTCTGTCATGTTTATCATACTTCTTTGTACAGTAATGTACACATTTTGTTCCCTAAAAGGTTGCTTATTGTTCATTTCCTAATTTCTATTTTATTTATTAAGTATTTATATGTTTGCACACGCCCCAGAGCTCATCCTGAAGCCACATCTCCCTTTCACACAGAAGCTCATTTTTCCTGGTCACTGAAGATGAGAGTTGGGTGCTACGTGTTTCAAGGAGAGCAGCATCCACGCATGTCAAACTACTACGGTGAATCTTCTCCATGTATTTTTCTACAGCAAAAGGAGGGGGTGCACCATTCCTGGAAGTACTGCAATACCAGGTTGATGCGTGGAGTGGACGGTAGGGGTGGGCGAATCGATCTAAATATCGATAGTATCGATACCAAAGTTAGGATCAGTAATTACTCTAAGACATGCAATTTAAGCAGAATGACTGAACCGTCATCATATCACCAGCGGAAATAAATCTCGTTTTTCTCAAATTCCAAAATATATCTAATAATGTAATTATATAAGTTTATATAATGATATGTATTACAGTATGATTAATATAATTATGCTTTGGTGATAACTGTTGAAGGATCTTTATTCTTCATATTTAGGCTACATTAT
Organism: Parambassis ranga; assembly: GCF_900634625.1. NCBI lineage: Eukaryota > Metazoa > Chordata > Actinopteri > Ambassidae > Parambassis > Parambassis ranga. The sequence goes on along the minus strand of NC_041042.1, from coordinate 20,572,532 downwards.
TAGCTTCCGGCGCGGCCTCGCGGTAGCAGCCAGCCAGAGAAGCTCCGCACACCGCGGGTGTATTAAGTTGTTTTTCGTAATTTATTTCTACTCTAAACACTCTACTTCGTACTAAATCGAAGTATAAGCGGTCAGGCACTTCAATAATGCGTCTTTTTCGGACTTTCTTCGTGGTCTTCATCGCTTTTGGAGCACTTTTATCATGCCGCGTCTCGGCCATGACGGAAACACACCAGGGCTCCATTGTTTACACCAGGGATCAGCTGATGAGTCTCCAGCACAGCGGGATGTATGGCCAGCGACACGAAATCCCCAAAGAACTAAGAAGGAAACAACGTGGAAGCAGAGGGGGCAAAAGAAGACAGCTGAGGAAAAGAAGATACAAGCCGTATCTTCCTTCTATCGTCATGGGTAATGTTAGATCACTGGGTAATAAGATGGAAGAGTTAACATCTCTCACAAAGAGCGAGTGTGTGTTTCGTGAGGCGTCTGTAATGTGCTTTACAGAGACGTGGCTGCACGCAAACATACCGGACTCTACCGTGAGTTTAGCCGGCTTTCAGTTGGTACGGGCGGACAGGAACTGCACCGAGAGCGGCAGGAAGAAAGGAGGGGGACTTGCGCTCTACGTGAACAACCGGTGGTGCAGCCCTGGACACGTTATGGTAAAGGAGCGTGTGTGCAGCCCGGACATTGAACTGCTAGTGGTTTTCTGGCGATTTTAACCATGTTAATCTGAAATCAACTCTGCCCACTTTCAAGCAGTTTGTGGACTGTAAAACAAGAGAAAATAAAACTCTAGATTTACTGTATGCTAATGTTAAAGAGGCATACAGCTCCATAGCTCTCCCTCCCTTGGGCAGATCAGACCATAGCCTAGTCCACCTCAAACCCCAGTATATACCAGCAGTACAGCGGCAGCCGGTGACCACCAAAACTGTACGGAGGTGGACACCGGAAGCCCTGGAGACCCTGCAGGGATGTTTTGAGGTGACTGACTGGGATGTGTTCTGTGACACTCACGGTGAGGATGTAGACACACTCACAGACTGTATCACAGAATATGTTAATTTTTGTACAGATTCTCTAATCCCCACCAGGTCAATACACTGCTTTCCAAACAATAAACCATGGGTGACAAAGGACATCTAGGCATCACTCAACAGAAAGAAGACAGCCTTCTTGAGTGGAGACAGAGAGGAGATGAGGAGGGCCCAGGCAGAGGTGAAGGAGAAGATTGGAGAGGGCAAGGAGAGCTACAGGAGGAAGCTGGAGAGCCAACTTGCCCGGAACAACTTGAGGGAGGTATGGAGTGGCATGCGAACCATCACCGGCCACAATAGGATCTCCGACCAGCTGATGGATGGAGATCTGCAGGAGGCCAACCAGCTGAACCTGTTTTTCAACAGGTTTGATAGTCCACTCCCTGACCACCCTCCCCCTCCCCCTCCCTGTGATGCACCATTAACACCTGTCAATAACAACAATGTACCTCCTCCTCCCCCTCCCCCTAACCATACTAACCAGTTTCACCTTCCCATCAATAACATCACCCTGCCCCCCTTACCCCACCTTCCATTAACAACCCCCCACCCTCCCCCATCAGATCTCTCTCTCTGCTCTTCTGTGTCCACAGTTGCCATCACCACAGAAGATGTGAGGAGGGAGTTCAGTCGACTACGACCGGGAAAAGCTGCAGGACCGGACGGACTCAGCCCCAGAGTACTCAGGGACTGCGCCACACAGCTGTGTGGGGTCTTCCAGCACATCTTCTCCCTGAGTCTGAGCCTGATGACTGTCCCTGCCCTGTGGAAGACAACATGCCTTGTTCCTGTGCCCAAGACCAAACATCCAAGCACACACAGCGACTACAGACCAGTTGCTCTGACTTCACATGTGATGAAGTCTCTGGAGAGGCTGGTCCTGAAACACCTGCGTGCTGTTGTGGAACCATCGCTGGACCCCCTGCAGTTTGCTTACCAGCCCCGTATTGGAGTGGAGGACGCCATCATCTACCTGCTGCACAGAGCACACACCTACTTGGAGGAGGCAGGTAACACTGTTAGAATCATGTTCTTTGATTTTTCCAGTGCGTTTAACACCGTGCAGCCTGCCCTTTTGAATAGGAAGCTCCTGGACATGCAGGTAGAGACCCCACTGGTCACCTGGATCACTAACTATCTTACAGGTCGACCACAATTTGTGAGGCTGAGGAACACCGTCTCGGACACGATAGTGAGCAGCACGGGGGCACCCCAGGGCACGGTACTGTCTCCATTCCTGTTCACACTCTATACATCGGACTTCAGACATTGCTCACAGTCCTGCCACCTGCAGAAGTTCTCAGATGACTCTGCCATTGTGGGCTGTACCAGCAGAGGTCGGGAGGTGGAGTATATGAGTGTGGTGGACAGCTTTGTGGAGTGGTGCGGACAGAACCACCTGCAGCTGAATGTCACAAAGACAAGAGAGCTGGTGGTGGACTTCAGGAAGCACCAGACACTCCCTAACCCGGTCAGCATCAAGGGTACCAATGTGGACATTGTGGACAGCTACAAATACCTGGGTGTCCACATTGACCACAAACTGGACTGGTCCACAAACGCAGAGGCAATATACAGGAAGGGACAGAGTCGCCTGTATCTACTGAGGAGACTCAGGTCCTTTAACGTCTGCCAGACCATGCTGCAGATGTTTTACCACTCGGTGGTCTCCAGCGTCATCTTCTACGCTGTAGTGTGCTGGGGCAGCAGGATGAAGGCGGCCGACACCAACAGACTCAACAAGCTCATTAGGAAGGCTGGCTCGGTGCTGGGAGTGGAGCTGGAGTCTGTGGTGGAGGTGACGGAGAGGAGGATACTGAGGAAACTCCTCAGTATTCGTAACAACACGTCTTACCCCCTGCACAACACACTGCTGTCCTACAGGAGCACATTCAGTGGTAGACTGAGACTACCGAGGAGCAGCACAGAACGCCACAGGAGGTCCTTCCTGCCAGTGGCCATCAGACTGTATTACTCCTCCCCTTTCTGTAGGGAGAAGCGCTAGATAATCATGTCAGGCATCACTGTCATTCCTATATTATGTTTACTTAGCACCTTACATCTCCATATTGTATCCATGTATCATATATTGTGCTCATACCGCGTACTGTACTCTTTTTGGATTATAGTGACACTTATACTCTGTACTTAACTGCATTTAATGTAACTTAATACCTCTGGCACAAGAATTTCCTTCGGGATTAATAAAGTTTTATCTTATCTTATCTTATCTTATCTTATCTTATCTTATCTTATCTTATCTTATCTTATCTTACATGCAGATAGGTGTTAAACTTTTATAAAAGTATCTTAGTCATGCTGTTTGACCTACATGATTCACAAAGAGCCATGGCTGTCACAAGGAGCATTGCTGACATGATTTTGAAGTTAAAATTTCAAACTTATACAGTTCTGCACTTTTGTTTGCAGCTTGATTTTCTTAACAAATGTTTCTTGTGTATTATTATTCTGCTAATCACGATAATCTATTTAAAGGCAAAAAAAAGAAGGCAAAAAAGTAATTGTTTATGATCATGAAATTTCAAAGTAAACGTATCGGTATTGGTATTGGTATTGGCGATACTGGCCACAAATAACAGTTAACATTACATATACACCTACCTATATACCTGGAGAGGCTCTTGCGCTTCTCCACTTTCATCACGCCCACAATTATATATATATATATATATATATATATATATATATATATATATATATATATATATATATATATATATATATATATGTATTGTCGTGACCTTCCCTGGTCACCCCGGATTGTCAGATTCCGTCTCCTGTATTCAGAACATTGAGTGAAAGAAAATACCCTGGGTTTTGTAGTTTCGCCTTTTGCAAAAGGGAGAACACACAGTGAACACAGGCCTTTCAGTCTGCTTCACTCTCCTCCATAAGTGTTCTGCCCTTCCCCTGGACACAGGCTTGTTTTATTGAAAGTTGAGGTACATTTGCATAATAGATAAACAGTTCTTCAAGACCCTCGTAGGTATTCCCATATTGGGACATGTTGCCCCTTTATCTCCACCTACCAATTATCATAATTGGTCTAACATATTTATGACTATGAAACCCTTTGTCCCTTCTATGTTGGATGATTTATCTTAGTCCATGCCTCCTAGTGCTTCGGCCTTCACCGCATCAAAGAGTTCCTCCCTAACTCTCTGTAAGAGTTATAGATGTGTTTTTCTCAAAGTGTAAGCTTATATAATCAAATACATACGTGGTCTGTATCATGTCATTGCGTAAATAACCTTGTATACTTCACAGTATATATGTATATGTATATATATATGTATATATATGTATATATTTGTATATGTATATATTTGTTTTCCCCATTGTGGGACTAATAAAGGTTTCTTAATCTTAATCTTCGCAGGGGGGGGGGGGGGGGGGGGGGGGGGTGATGCAGCTGGGAAACTTTTCTCCATAAAATAAATGTAAGAAACACAAAGCTAGTCAGGGTCAGACTTAATCTTGTCTAAGCAACCATCTTTGATGGTCACACCAGAGCAAAAGGCTCTTACAATTGGATATTTGAGTCCCTCATGATATCGCTTGATGGTCCGATTGAACACTGACTTGCCCATCAAATGTTACAAGGAAAAAAAATGAACGTTTCTAGCTTTCGCGGTTTGCTTGGTTTAGCCCGGGGAGGTGGTGCTTAAGAGTGGGTGAGCAGGCTGCAGCGGTGCACAAGCTTGCGGTAGGGTCATCGGGAGGATGCGTGGGTGAGCAGGAGAGTGTGGCCATTGTTGGAAGGCAGTGTGCAGGGGCAAAGCTGACAGAGAGCGTTTCTACATCTGCTCATCACAGCAAAACAACCACATGTTAGAGTCACAGCGTGACTACGCCAGTATGACGTGCATAAAAGCACATCATAGCTGATGAGAAAGCAGCTCACGGCCATACTACTCTAGAAACACACAGAGGAGGAGGTCGCACAGCGGAGCAGAGCGTTGGAGAGAACAGCAGAAAAATTGCAAAAGGATTATTGTGCCTTTTTTGTTGGTTTTTGGACTATTGAAATTATTTTTCGTTAAAAGACAATTTTTACCTCGCTCCCCGCAGTCTGTCGGGGAGTAGTTTTTTGTTTGGGATTTATTTTTTTTTGAAAGACTTTTTCCGGAGTGGAAAAAGCACGCAAACATTATGGGTGATACCGGTGACAAAACAAGGACTGGGAAAATGACAAGACAATCGGACAACGGACAAAAAGAAAGGGAAAACGAACAGGTAAGTATGGAAAACGAAACGAGACAAATAAGTTGAGAAATTAACGAAAAAGAAGGAGAGATGGCCAGGAAGGGGACAGGCAGCCATGTTGCCAGCAGGTCGGAGTCACGGAAAGAGGGAGAAAATGAAAACTGATAAAGAACTGACTGTGCAGGTTGAACTAAAAGGAGAAGAAGTTGTTTCACCTATCGAATTAATCAGGGTGGTTCGATTGATGTGTGGGAACATTTGTGCGTGTACAAATACGGGCAGGGAAAACGAAGCTCATTGACGGTTTTAAAATTGGCAACACAGTCGTAGAGGGAAAAGAAATTAATAATGATGAGCTGGTGGTGTCCTTCCTGGGTCTGCCAGCCTATATCAGTGATGAAGAGATTCTGGAGAAGCTGGAGTCTTGGCGTGTGTCTGCGGTGTCCCCGATAAAGCGCCAAATGTGGCCGGGGGACTAAGGTAGCTGACGGAACTCGCTTTGTTAAAGTAAAGTTTAATGAAGAGGTACAATCGCTGCCATATTCTGCAAAATTCAACACAGCAGGTGGATCAGAATTTTTCGAGTCATCCACGATCGTCAGGTCCGAGTCTGCATTCAGCCGGGTCACATCGTGAGGGATTGCCCGGAATTTGTATGCAACAAGTGTGGGGCCCAGGGGCATTATGCCAGAGAATGCACAAAAAAATACAAAAATGCAAAATATGTTATAACAAAACGGAAAATTGTATGTGTGGAGGATAGCGAGGGAGAAATGGAAACTGGTGAAAGGGATGTTTATCATGGAGGAGAGTGAAGATCAGGAGGTGGAGTCAGAGGCGATAGCCAAGCAGCCGGCAGTAAGATTGACAGGCAGTGACACAGAGGCGCTTCTGGCAAAGGAGGGAGCTCCGTGTGTGGGCTCTGCTCTGGAGGGGGTAAGGGGAGCTCCAAAAACGGGCTCTGCCTTAGGTCCCGTAAACGTTAATGTCGTCGGCATGCCTGAGCCAGGTAGTGCTGGGATCAGCGCGGCGACAGCTGTGGATGCGGGGGTGAAGTTCCCTACCTGGAGGCTGTCGCGGAGAAGGCAGGAGCTGGTGCTGGGCTCGAGTTTGGATGACGCGGACTTCAGCACCGGCTCCCAGATAAACGCCACTCCAACTGATGTGGATGCCGCCTGTCGATCTAGCGCTTTTCTGCTGGCGGAAAAGGCTAGGGAAAAAGAAGCAGCCTCTGTTTCCACACACCTAGGTCGAAGAGAGCTCTCCTCTGACTCTGACCTGGAAAGGGAAGCAGGGAAAAAACTACATCGAAAGAAATTACAGGAAAACAAACAGGGGAAACAAAGAGGGAGGAAAAAATAGGGGATTCAGTAAAACACCGTTTCCACCTTACTTCTTGTAATGTTTTCTATCACGTCATTAAACATAGCAGGAACACGAACAATAGACAGGATTCTGGACATAATTAACAATATTCACACTGACATAATTTGTTTGCAAGAAGTAAGGTGGAAACAAACAATAATAGATCAAGTACGGGAAACATGGGGTGGGGATTTTTTCTTTACCCCTGGGCCCCAGCTGAGGGCGGGTACAGCAACCCTTGTAAGGCCGGGCCTCCCTCATGATATGACCTGTGTGCACGCGGGGGACGAGGGCCGGCTGGTCGTGGTTGACTCGAAAACTAATTAAAAAAAAGTAAGAATAATTAATATATGTAATAGTAATAGTGAACTAGAAAGAAAAGATTTTTATAAGAATAAATTAATTAAATGGTGACGGATTATAGTATAATAATAGGAGATTTTAATACATATATATAAACTAGTAATGATATAGCAAATAGAAATATAAGAAATGATACTAGTAGACAGGAATTATTTAATATAATGGCAAAGTTGTCATGGTTTCAACCAGAGATGGACAATTTCCATTCTCCAGTGGCTCCGGTGCTCCCTGCCTGGGCCGTTCGTACAGCACCCGCTCCCTTCACGGCTTCACCACGGATAACACCACTCACTTCCGGTTCCGCCCGGAGGCGGGCTCCCGACAACGTCGCTCCTCCCGTCTCGGCCTTTCCTCAACACTAGAGGGTCTTCGACCCTGGGTTCCAGCCCAGGCCCTGATGAACCCTCAGCTCCGGGTCCCAGTCCTGACCCTGGTAGGGTTCTGTCCCCAGTTCCCTGTCCAAGTCCTGGTGGGGTTCCGTCCCCAGTTCCCTGTCCTCAGCCTGGTGGTGTTCCGTCCCCGAGCTCCAGTCCTCAGCCTGGTGGGGTTCCGTCCCCGAGCTCCAGTCCTCAGCCTGGTGGGGTTCCGTCCCCGAGCTCCAGTCCTCAGCCTGGTGGGGTTACGTCCCCGGCTTCCTGTCCTGACCTTAGTGGTCCACCGCTCTCCAGTCTGGACCCTGGAGGGTCTCCTGCCTCGTCTTCAGCTCGGGCTTCCTGTCCGGACCCTGGAGGGTCTTCTGCCTCGTCCTCGGCTCTGGTTTCCTTTCCGGACCCTGGAGGGTCTTCTGCCTCGTCCTCGCCGGCGTTCTGCCCGGACCCTGGAGGGTCCGCAGCCTCGTCTCCGCCGACCTTCTGCCCCGACCCTGGTGGGTCAGCCTCATCGTCTCCGCCAACCTTCTGCCCTGACCCTGGAGGGTCAGCCTCCTCGTCTGGTGGGTCAGCCTCCTCGTCTCCGCCGACCTTCTGCCCTGAACCTGGTGGGTCAGCCCCATCGTCTTCGCCAGTCTTCTGCCCGGACCCAGGAGGGTCCGTCTCGCCTTCCATCTCTGTTGTTTTCCCGCCCGGACCCTGGAGGGGCTGCGTCTCTATCTCTGCTGTTCTTCCGCCCAGACCCTGGAGGGTCTGCAACCTCGTCTCTGGTGTTCCCCTGCTGTTTCTCTCGACCCTGGGAAATCTCGGCCTTCTCAGCCTCTGGCCTTGCTCTCTGAGCCCCCCCAGACTTCGTCACGCTGAGTTTTTGTTTTCTGGACCCTTATTAGACTGATTTTTTGCTCCCTGTATTTTTGTTCAGACTTGTGGTTTCTAGTGGAACGTCTGGGAGCCGTTCCTTGAGGGGGGGAGGGGTACTGTCATGGTTTCAACCAGGTCTTTTATTTTGTAGTTCATTTTCTGTTTGTATTAGTTTTAGTTTTACTAGTCACTTCCTGTTTTATTTTGAAACTTGATCTCCCCCTTGTGTTTCAGTTCTTCATGTGTGCTCCCTTCCCCCTCCTGTGATTACCTGCTCCGCCCTAATGTGCTTCACCTGTGTCCAATTGTCTTCCCGCCCTCCTGTGTACAAAGCCTGTGTGTTTCCTGCCCCTTGTTGCCAGTTCGTTTTGTGAGTTATCCATGCGACACAGCCGTCCAAGTAGCCTTCTGCTCTTGTGATTTCCCCAGTGAGTTTTCGAGTAAGTTTTTTCGATTTTCCTGTGTATCACCTGTTTTGATCGGACTACTGTTTTTGCCTTGCCCTTTGTGTTACCTCTGCCTCGCGGACTGAACTTCTGTGTACCGAACCTAGCCTGCAATAAAACACTGAGTTTGCTTTCACCTCTGGCTAAGTCTGCATTTGTGTCTCCCATCTTACAATTCCTCTGACAAAAGTATAATATAGTGGACATGTGGCGAGTCCTCAACCCTGGTGTGTGCGACTACTCCAGGAGACAACTAGTTAAAGGAACACTGAAACAAACAAGAATTGACCTGGCGCTGGTGTCTCCTGGGGTGGTCGCAGATGTGGACACCGTCAGATTCTTCTTCCGGCTTCCGGCGCTGTAGGAGACGGCTGCCTTACCAGTGTCTCCTATGCACCCAAGTGTTTCTTACTTTCTTTAAACGTTTTTCTCTACTTATTTTACGTATCCTGTGGATATATTTTATTTCTAATATGGCACCACCATGCGACAGTCGTCTTGTTTATTCAAGAGAAGAACTTTTTGCACTGCAGACTGACATCGGAATGCAGCACAATGTCCCAGCAGAGCTGAGGAGGAAGTACAGGGGCTGCAAGGCAGGAGTAAAAGTAAAGGCTGCACATAGACGTTTTAAGCCAGCGATCCCCTCAGTAATAATGGGGAACGTGAACTCACTACCGAATAAGATGGACGAGCTGTCTGCGCTGAACAATCAATGGAGTTACCGTGAGTGCAGCTTATACATCTTTACCGAGACGTGGCTCACTGTTGTGATACCGGATGCTAACGTGGATCTACCGGGCTTTACTGCTGTGAGAGCCGGCAGAGACACGAATTCTTGCAGGAAGAGCAGAGGTGGGGGGGGCTCATCATATACGTGAACAGGCGTTGGTGTTGCCCAGGACATGTCTCGGTGAAAAAGGTACTGTGTTGTTAGGACTTGGAACTGTTAGCGGTTAGCCTGCGGCCATATTACTTGCCGAGGGAGCTAAGTCACATGATCGTGCTCTGTGTTTACGCCCCACTGAGCACGGACGCATCAGCTGCCTGTGAGAAGATGCACAGAGTAACAGCAAAGCTGCAGACAAAGCACCCCGAGGCGTTTATGGTCATATCTGGGGACTTTAACCATGCTTCCCTGGACTCCACCTTGACCTCCTTCCACCAGGCTGTAGACTGTCCCACAAGGCAGAACAGAACAATAGACCTGCTGTACACCAACGTGAAGGACGCCTACAGAGCCACCCCCCTACCCCCACTTGGAAAGTCTGACCATAACCTGGTCCACCTGCAGCCACAGTACACCCCCCCTGGTCAAAAGGATGTCCAAAACCACTTGTTTAATCAGGAAGTGGTCACCTGAAGCAGAGGATGCTCTGAGGGACTGCTTTGACACCACTGACTGGGATGTACTGCTGAAAACACATGGCGAGGACATAGAGGAGCAGACTCACTGTCTGACAGACTACCTTAACTTCTGCCTGGACGTAGTCTCCCCAAACAAGTCTGTCCGCTGTTACCCAAATAACAAACCTTGGGTAACACAAGATGTTAAAGCTGCCCTCAACAGGAAGAGGGTGGCCTTCATGAACAGAGACAGAGAGGCTATTCAATCAGCACAGCGGGAGGTGAAACAATGCCTGAAAGAGGCAAAAGACAGCTACAGGAGGAAGGTTGAGAAGAAACTGAGTGAGAGACGCATGAAGGAGGTCTGGGATGGTGTCAACACCATCACAGGCTACAGATCAAAGGCCAAAACAGAAGGGGGGACAGTGGAGGAAGCAAACAGGCTGAACAACTTCTTCAACCGCTTTGACCAGCCCACTATCCCCCCCTCCTCACTGCAGTGTATGACCCCCCTGACTCCACCCCCTGTGCAGCCCTCTCCCCACCTATCACCCCCTCCCCCCATCTCAACACCCTTCACCCCCCCCCCCCCCCCCCATCAGGAGAGAACTGAGGAGGCTCGACCCAAGGAAAGCGGCGGGCCCAGACAGGGTGCCTTCTCGTCTGCTGAGGACCTGCGCTGCTGAACTGGGGGAACCAACTCCAGCATGTCTTCAATCTCAGTCTCAGTCTGGGGAGAGTGCCTACCCTGTGGAAAACATCCTGTGTTGTTCCAGTTCCAAAGAGAATCTGCCCTCAGGAGCTGAACGACTACAGACCGGCGGCACTCACATCACAGCTGATGAAGACAATGGAGCGGCTCATCCTCGACCTCAAGCCCCAAGTGCATCAGGCTCAGGACCCCCTATAGTTTGCCTACCGGGCAGGTGTGGGTGTGGAGGACGCCATTCTCTACCTCCTACACCGTGTTCAAGCACATCTGGACAAAGGGAGGGGCACAGTGAGGATTATTTTCTTGGACTTCTCAAGTGCCTTCAACACCATCCAGCCCCTGCTGCTACTGGACAAACTGAGGGAGATGTCAGTGGACCACTACTTGGTGTCCTGGATTGCTGACTACCTCACAGAGAGACCGCAGTACGTCAGACTAAAGGACACCACATCAGACGCTGTCATCAGCAGCACCGGAGCTCCCCAGGGGACGGTGCTGGCCCCCCTCCTCTTCACCCTTTACACCTCAGATTTCTGCTACAACTCAGAACTGTGTCACATCCAGAAGTTTGCAGATGACACAGCCATCGTGGGGTGTATCAGGGATGATGGAGAGGATGAGTACAGAAGTGTAGTCAGCGACTTTGTCACCTGGAGTCAGGTGAACCATCTCCAGCTTAACACCTCAAACACTAAGGAGCTGGTCCTCGACTTCAGGAAGTCCAGCCCACAGCCACGTCCAGTGACCGCCAGGGACGACGAGGTGGAGATCGTAGGCAACTACAAGTATCTCGGGTTGTGGCTGGACAACAAGCTGGACTGGACATGCTGTACAGATCACCTGTACAAGAAGGGCCAGAGCCATCTGTACTTCCTGCGAAGACTGGGAGCCTTCAACATCTGCAGGAAACTCCTGTGGATGTTCTACCAGTCTGTGGTGGCCAGTACACTTTTTATGCTGTTGTCTGTTGGGGGGGTAACATAAACAAAAGTTGTGCTAACAGGCTGGACAGACTTATCAGGCGGGCTGGCTCTGTGGTCGGCATGAAGCTGGACTCCCTGGTGACAGTGCCAGAGAGGAGAACACTAAGAAAACTCCTGGCTATTGTGGACGATGCCAGTCATCCTCTGCACACTGTCATCAGCACAACAGATGGAGTGACCACTCGCTTCTCCGGGTGATTCTGAGAGGGGCAAGCAGGCTCAGGAACGGAGGATTATGGATATTAAATAATGAAATATTAGAAATATTAGAAAATGAAATAAAATAAATAATTATATAGAAATGATTAAAAACGAAATAGATGAAGTAGAGGATCCACTAGTATGGTGGGAGGACGTTAAAAATCAATTGAAAAAATGTGCATCAGAGAGTGCAAAAGAAAGAAATGGGAAGAGAACGAGGAGGAAAAAGAATTATTGGAAATCATTAAAACAGAAACGGAAAAAATAATGAAAGATCCGGGGAGGGATACTGGAATTTTAGCAGGTGCGCAGGGAAAACTGCACAACTTAACCATTCAGAAATGCAAAGCAGCAGCAATTAGGGTCAAAACAAAGTATTTAGTGGAGGGGGGAAAGTCATCAAGCTATTTTTAAGGATTAGAAAAACAGAAACAGGGGAGCGCATACATACATAATTTAGTAAACAGTGAGGGAGGGCAAGAAACGTTTTAAAAACACAAGAATTTTATAAGAAACTATACAGCAGCGAAGGAACGGATGAGGAGAAATCAAAAAACATATACAATTGTTGGAGAGAAAATTGGATGAAGCGGACAGGAATTTCTGTGACTCCGACCTCACCACTCAACAAATCACGGATGCAATAAAATCACTTAACACCAAACGAAGCCCGGGATGGGACGGGTTAACGGCCGAATTCTATCAAGCGTTCGGCCGTTGCCTTGCTCCCATCCTGGGCAAAGTATTCACACATATTGAACAGACACAGAGAGTCACAGAGGGGTTTGCAAGAGGGGTGATCACTTTAGTTTACAAAAAGAAAGGTGATAGGGACAGATTAGAAAATTATAGTAATAATTATATAATAATTAGTTTACTAAACACAGATTACAAGATAGTTGCAGGGGTGTTGGCAAATAGACGAGGTGGTGGGAAGCACTCAGGCATATGCCGGGTCGGGACATCGCTGACTCGATCCTGGCCGTCAGATGCCTGATAAAGCACATGTACACTGAAGGGGGTTTTCTGATTAGTGTAGATTTTGAGAAGGCTTTTGACCGTGTGGAACACTTTCTGTGGCAGGTCATGGAAAGGATGGGTTTCGGGGAGCGGTACATAAATTGGATCAGGATTCTGTATAAAGGAGCCACCAGCTATGTCAAGCTAAACGGCACACGCACCGGTGCGTTTCTGTTAAACAGGTTGATCCGACAGGGCTGTCCACTGTCTGCCATGCTCTTCAGCTTGGTGACTGAGCCTCTGGCGGAAGCGGTCAGACAAAATGTAAATATTGTAGGGCTTAGGGTAAATGATTCCGAGTGCTGCAAAATTGTGCAGTACGCGGATGATACCAATATTATGGTTAGAGATAGGGACAGTGTTAGCGAGGTGGTGGACACTATTAATAATTACTGTAAAGCATTGGGTGCAAGAATGAATTTAATTAAATCACAAATTTTGATGTGTGGGGATGTACAGGGCACTGATAACACGTGGGGTTTTAAGGTAGCTGAAGGGGAACTAAAGGTGCTTGGGGTGTGGTGTGGACATGATGAGGTGAGGGCAAATGAAAAAAACTGGGGGATTTTAACAGACAATATTAGAAACATAACAAACATATGGAAACAATGACAACGGCCCTCAGAGTTAAGCTGGTTAAAAAACTAATAGATACAAACAACAACGCAACATGGAAAAAAATAATAATGAAAGATCTGGGTCTTGGGCTGCCCCTGGGGATCTGGGCACTCTGCCAGATGAAGCCGCCAAAGAGTGGGGCGAGGATGGACCCTCTGGCAGAGGAGATCATGACGGCGTGGGATGAGGTGAGGCCTCTACTGGAAGCCAGGGTCGGCGGCATCCTACAGGCGATCGCGCAGCCCCTCTTTAACAACCCAGAGGTTACCTGGGGAGGGAAGGAGGTGGTCTGCACGGCCCTGGAACGAGCTGGAGTAGTCCAGCTCGGGGATGTCGTCGACCCAGCCAGTAGTTTTGAAGCTGCGGGGACCCTGGCCATCTTAAGAGAAAAAAAGATACGGTTTAATCAAAATGTAATAGAGGATATCTTTGAAAAGCTGGTTACTGCTGTTCCCCAGCGCTGAATAAAGGCGCTGGGGAACAGCAGTAACCAGCTTGTGTGTAACCAGCAATTGAGGACTTTAGGTTCCTTCCTGCCTTTGATCTCCCAATTCTGGGCATTTGGTAACCACGTTAACCGCGTCTGACATACAGTTAGACGCTCTCCCCACCATTACCTGCTAACCGACATCTTCACTTTTGGTCTCTGATGGACAAAAAGAAGCAAGACGCGCATAAAAATACATCATGACTGATACCAAAGCAGGTGACAAAAACTACAGAAGACAGGCTACAAAAGCCACAAAGGTTGTTTATTGGCTACAAAGGCTACAACAGATGTGGTTTGGACGCACACACACGTGTAAGAAAAGAAGCAAAGCTGACAGAGAGCGCTTTTTTCTTACACGTGTTTCCTTTTTTCTTCAAACATCTGCTCATCACTGCAACACAATGACCTCGACGGTACCAGGGGCACGACTATCTGGTGGAGCACGGCACCAAAGACTACATCCTGGTGTCGTGCTCCACCAGATAGACGGGGCGTTGGAGAGGGGCTGTGCCACATGCGGGGCAGCCGAGAAGACCTTGGAACACCTCTTCCTCGACTGCCCTGCCCTCAACAACTTCCTGGGCTGGCTCAGGGGGACACTAGAGGAGAAGGCACACGGGAGATGGAGGACAGAGGAAGAATGGAAACTCTTCACACTATTCGGAGATAACATCCAGAACAAAGGACAGAAAATAAGAAACATCGCCGGACTTTTTACAAAACACACAATATATACTGTCAGTAATGCACGGAGAAAGGGAAACACCGGGTTAGCACTGAAGGGGTTTTTCACTTTTTCATTTTCAGATGTATATAAGCACAATGGTGAAGGGGTTAAAAGGGAAGCAAAGGGATGCACTGTTAGAGGGGTACAGTTTGTTTTATGAAGAGGGTGGTAGGGTGTATTTTAATTTCTAGGAAAATAGTTTATACTTTATTTTGTTGTTATTTTCAAGTTAGATGATTTTTCTTTGAATTATAGTGTGATGATTTTTCATGTATATATTTTAAGAGTATTTTGATAATAAAAGATAAAAAAAAAAGAAAGAAATGCCCGATCTCGTCTGATCTCGGAAGCTAAGCAGAGTCGTGCCTGGTTAGTACTTGGATGGGAGACCGCCTGGGAATACCAGGTGCTGGCAGCTTTTCTATGTTTGGACAATTGAGGACTTTAGGTTCCTTTCTGCCTTTGATCTCAGAATTCTGGACATTTGGTAACCATGGTAACCGCGTCTGACATACAGTTAGACGCGGTCCCCACAATTACCTGGGAACTAACATCTTCAGTTTTGGTCTTTGATGGACAACAAGAGTAAGACATGCAGAAAATACACCATAACTGATACCAAAGCAGGTCACAAAACCTACAGAAGACAGGCTACACAAGCTACGCAAGCTGTTTATTGGCTACAGAGGCTACAACAGATGTTTATTGGACACACATGCAAACACAGGTGTTACGACCCTGGCTCAAGAAGTAGCAACATGACAGCATAGCAAGTGGTTTAAAATAAGATTTACATTTGTTTACAAAATTAATTTACAACAGAACTGACAAAATAAACAAGATAGTGTGGTGTGGCTCTGCTCCTGCTGGCTGAGAGAGAGAGTGAAGAGTGGAGGAAGGGCCTTCTTATACCCTCAGCAGATGACCAGGTGCAGCTGATCAGTAGAAGGTCCCTGTTGATTGGGCATCTGAAACAAAGCACAGAACAAACAAAAAAAATGGACACCCCAGTGGACGTAACACCTCCCCCCATAGAAGAGATGCCACACAAGGCTTTCCCCTTACATTATTCAAATTTCAGCCCCAGCAGAAGTTTTCATACGCCATTTCAACACCACATCTACTTAATTTAAAAAGACATATGCCAAAATACTTAGTCAGAAAGACCTTGAACAAAATGGACAGTTTTTATCATCAAAATGTGTCTGTCTTTTTCAACACCAAGTGTCTGCACAAAGTAGTATTACTACACACAAAGCGGCAACATCATGTGCTCTCTTCACTGGATACCAAGATGGCTTTAAACCAAATGAACCATAGGTTTCCTTGAATGAATGGCATAACTGCCTACGAATCATCTTTAGATGCACAAAAAACGAAAACCCATAACACTAAAAGACCTACACGAAAGGGTTTTCAGAAACAAAATAGCATTATTGCCCACGAATCATCTGAAGATGCACACAAAAGGAAAACCTAGCTACACAAAGTTCATTGGTAGAAGCCAAACAAAACTAAAGCACCATAATGAAGCCGCAGAACTCCCTGACAAGTTGCAGACACTCAACACAACAGTTCACGCCAGCCACAGTCCTCCCAAGAAACAAAATTGAAAACGGAGTACTAACAAAACTCAAAAAGGTAAACCCCAGTCCCTGACATCTTTCAGGACTACCTTATGCCTAACTGTGTTCTGTGAGGCGTGCCGGGCTCGAGGCAAAGGGCTACACAGTGTGTCCAGCTAGTCTTAAGTAGCCACACTGTGCAACATACCCCCAACAGGAACTGATGTTCCCACCCAGGATTACCTCAAAACAAAAAAGGCAAAATAATAAAGTAGTGAACCGATGGAAGAGCTGGACAGATCAGTCCAGCTGGTTCACTCGGCGCCTACCTTACCTGGGTTTACCACAGAACACAAAGGGAAGGACAACCTACACACCACATCACATAAGTAAAATAAACTCAGCAACACTTGCCATTCCTTAAAAGGTAACAAAATGTTCCCAGAAAGTCCCGGATGAGCCACCATATGTTACGACCCTGGCTCAAGAAGTAGCAACATGACAGCATAGCAAGTGGTTTAAAATAAGATTTACATTTATTTACAAAATTAATTTACAACAGAAGTAACAAAATAAACAAGATGGTGTGGTGTGGTGTGGCTCTGCTCCTGCTGGCTGAGAGAGAGAGAGTGAAGAGTGGGAAGGGCCTTCTTATAACCTCAGCAGATGACCAGGTGCAGCTGATCAGTAGAAGGTCCCTGTTGATTGGGGATCTGAAACAAAGCACAGAACAAACCAAAAAAAAAATGGACACCCCAGTGGACGTAACACACGCACATGTGCAAGAAAAGAAGCAAAGCTAACAGAGAGCTTTTTCTTTCCTTCCTTCTGTTTTTAACATCTGCTCATCACAGCAAAACAACGACATGTCAGAGTCACAGCGTGACTACGCCAGTATGACGTGCATAAAAGCACATCATAGCTGACGAGCAAGCAGCTCACGGCCATACTACTCTAGAAACGCCCAGCGGAGGAGGTCGCAAGCGGAGCAGAGGACAGCATTTTGGAGGGAAACTTTGTACATTTCTTGTGCTTTCTTTTGGCTTTTTTTCGTTCTTTATTGAACATTTTTCGTTAAAGGATATTTTCTTCTTGCTCCCCGCAGTCTTTTGGCTGTCGGGGAGTAGTTTTGTGTTTGGAAACTTTGTGTTTTTTTTTGAAAGACTCTTTGACGGAGCGAAAGCAGGCCGATAAAAAGGATGGATAACACTGGCAATGAAAACAGGACTGGAGGAATGGCAAACCGAACGGAAAACGGACAAAAAGATAAAGAAACAGTGGAAGAGCAGGTGAGTATGGAAAAAAACATGAGACGGGTAAACGAAAGAACAAATAGAAGGGAGGGAGAGATGGCCGGGAGGGGGGCAGACAGCCATGAAACCACGAGGTCGGAGTCGCAGAGAGAGGGAGAAAGGGATAAAGCAGTTAATTATGAGAAAGATTTAACTGTACAGGTGGAATTGAAAGGGGAAGAAATAGTATCCCCTATTGAGCTGATCAGAGTGCTGAGATTAATGTGTGGAAATATTTGCGCCTGCAGAAGCACAGGGCCAAACAAATATGAAATTACGATGGGAAGTCAGGCGGGGAAACTAAAGTTGATAGACGGCTTTAAAATAGGCAACACAGTGGTGGAGGGGAAAGAAATAAGTAATGATGAATTGGTGGTGTCGTTTCTGGGTCTGCCCGTGTATGTCACTGACGGGGAAATATTAGAGAAACTGGAGACATGGCGTGTATCGGCGGTGTCCCTCATAAAGCGCCGTATGTGGCCGGGGACAAGGGTGGCTGATGGGACTCGCTTCGTAAAAGTAAAGTTTAATGAGGATGTGCAGTCTTTACCATACTCAGCCAAATTTAATATGGCAGGAGGAGCAGAATTTTTCCGGGTAATACATGACAGGCAGGTCCGAGTCTGCCGGATCTGCATTCAGCCGGGTCATATTGTGAGGGACTGCCCGGAATTCACGTGTAATAAATGTGGGGCTCTGGGGCACTATGCAAGAGAGTGCACACAAAGGGTGGAAAAATGCAGGGTGTGCTACAACAGAATGGAGAGGTGTATATGTGTGGTGGAGAGCGAGGAAGGGAACGAAATGGATGAAGGGAATGATGAGTCCAACGTCGAGGAAGACGAGGACCACGAAGCGGAGACTGGGGCGGAGCCAATGGCGCAGGCAGAGGAGCCAGCGGTGAGCGAGACAGGTGGAGGGACGGAGGCACTCCCTGCGAGGGAGGGAGCTCCGAGAGCGGGCTCTGCTTCCGAGAGGGCGAGGGGAGCTCCAAAAATGGGTTCTGCCTTGGGTCCCGAGGAAGAGGAAATAATGTGCACGCCTGAGCCAGGTAGTGTGACGATCAGTGCAGCGACAGCTGTGGATGGGGGGGGGGCGAAGTTCCCTGCCCGGAGGCTGTCGCGGAGACGGCAGGAGCTGGTGCTCGGCTCGAGTCTAGATGACGCAGACGTCGGCACCGGCTCCCAGTTAGAGGCCTCTCCAATGTCCGTTGATTCCACCTGTCGCTCCAGCGCCTTCCTGCTGGCTGAAAAAGCCAGAGAAAAGGAGGCTGCCCCTGTCTCTGCTTTCCTGGGCCGGAAAGAGCTGTCCTCCGACTCTGACCTGGAAAGGGAAGCGGGGAGAAGATTGAGCAAGAGAAAAGGCACAAGAGGCAAAACAGGGCAAACTCAAAGGGAAAAAGAAATAAAGAAAAAATGATAATAAGACAAAAATCCCACCTTACTTCTTGCAATGATAACAATCACATCACTAAATATAGCAGGGGTAAGGGCAACAGAAAAAATAACAGGGATCTTGCAAAACATTCAAGCCGACATAATTTGCCTGCAAGAAGTAAGGTGGGATCAGCAAAAGGAAGAGCATGCAAGGAAGACATGGGGGGGATTTCTTTTTTGCCCCTGGGCCCCAGCTAAAGGCAGGCACAGTGGTGCTGGTGAGACCGGGCCTCCCTCAAAATATGACCTATGCGCATGCACGGTGATGAGGGCCGGCTGGTAGTCGATTTGAAATTAAATAAAAAAGTAACTCGTATTATCAATATATATAATAGTAACAGCGAAATAGAAAGGAAGGATTTTTATAAAAATAAACTAGCTAAATGGATAACAGATTATTGTATTATAATAGGGGATTTTAACACAATATTAACAAATAACGATATAGCGCATAATGATATATGTAACGATATTAGTAGAAATGAATTATATAATATAATGGCAAAACATAATCTAATAGATATTTGGAGAACCCTCAACCCGGGAGTCCGTGATTACTCCAGGAGACAACTAGTAAAGGGAAAACTAAAACAACTAAAACAAACTTGTATTGATCTGGCTCTGGTGACTCCTGGAGTGGTCACGGACGTGGACGCCGTCGAATACGCGCCGAATGGATGGAGCGATCATTCTCTCCTCCGGGTGACTCTGGGAAAGGCAGGCAGACCCAGAAACGGGGGACTGTGGGTATTAAATAACGAAATTTTGGAGAGGGATAATTTTAAAAACAAAATATATGATTATTTAGAGGATCAAAATTGATCAAAATTATTACAACAGAAACGAAAAAAATCGCGAAAGATACAGGGAGGGGGACGGGGATTTTAGCAGCGGCGCAAGGGAAACTTCACAGCGTAACCATTAAAAAATGCAAAAGCACAGTATTTGGTAGAGGGAGAAAAATCAACTAGTTATTTCTTAAGGCTGGAAAAGCAAAAGCAGGGGAGGGCATATATACATTCGTTAATAAATAGTGAGGGAGGGCAAGAAATACATTTGGAGGGGATTTTAAAAACAATGCAAGCTTTTTATGGAAAATTATTTGAAAGTGAAGGAACAAACTTAGAAGAAATGCAAAAACATGTAGAATACCTGGAGAAAAAATTAGACACAACGGACAGGGATCTCTGCGACTCCGACCTCACAACACAACAAATCATGGATGCAATAAAGTCACTAAATACAAGGAAAAGCCCAGGGTGGGACGGGTTGACGGCCGAATTCTACCAAGTGTTCGGCCGTTGCCTTGCTCCCATCCTGGGACAAGTATTCAGATACATAGAGCAGAGACAGGAGGTCACAGAGGGGTTTGCTAAGGGAATAATTGCGCTGGTGTACAAAAAGAAGGGGGATAAAGGTAAATTAGAGAATTATAGGCCAATTAGTTTGTTAAACACAGATTATAAAATAGTAGCACGGGTGTTAGCCAATAGACTTAGAGTAGTGATAGAAGAGGTGGTGGGGGGCACTCAGGCATATGGCGTGCCAGGTAGAGACATTGCGGACTCGATCCTGGCCGTCAGATGCCTGATCAAGCACATGTGCACAACCACCAGGTATATAATTAGTGTAGATTTCGAGAAGGCTTTTGACCGCGTGGAACACTCCTTTCTATTGCAAGTCATGAAAAGAATGGGTTTCGGAGAGCGGTACATAAATTGGATAAAGATTCTGTACAAAGGAGCCACAAGCTGTGTCAAGATAAATGGCACATGCACCAGTGCGTTTCCGTTGAGCAGGTCTATCCGACAGGACTGTCCGCTGTCTGCCATGCTCTTCACTCTAGTGACCGAGCCCCTGGCGGCAGCGGTCGCTCATAATGTAAATATCAGAGGGATTAGTGTAGGTGAGTCCGCATGCTGCAAAATTGTGCAGTACGCGGACGAAGGATGAATTTGAATAAATCACAGATTATGATGTGTGGGGATGCACAGAGCATGGGTAACACGTGGAGGTTTAAGGAAGCAGAGGGGGAACTAAAGGTGTTAGGGGTGTGGTATGGGAAGGATGAGGTGAAGGTGAACGAAAAAAACGTTCACCTTCAACGACCCAAACAACGCCATCTGCAGCTTCTCTCTTCCACAGGCCGGGGAAAACTTGGAGGAGTTTAGGACCAAAAAGACATATGACATCCTGGTGAAGGAGAGGAGGAGACCGCCAGCAGCAGACCAGGCATGGAGAGGAGTTTTTCCCGGCCTGAGGGGAGACCGAGTCTGGGCCATGCTCAGGAGTGGCGCGGCCCCTGGAAACGTCCTGACCACCGACTTCCGGCTGAGACACAGGAGGTTGTTCTCCGGGGTAGTACTACACCAGATCAGTGGGGCGTTGGACAGGGGCTGCGCCACATGCGGGGCAGCTGAGGAGACATTGGAACACCCCTTCCTTGACTGCCCTGCCCTCAACAGCTTCCTGGCGTGGCTCAGACGGATTCTGGAAGAGAAAGCAAACGGAAAATGGGCAACAGAAGAAGAATGGAAACTTTTCACGCTGTTTGGGGACCACATCAATAACAAAGGACAAAAAATCAGAAACATAACCGGACTTTTTGCAAAACACACCATATACACCATCAGGAACGCACGGAGGAAGGGAAACACTGGGTTGGCACTGAGAGGGTTTTTCACTCACAACTTGCAGATGTACATGAGCACAATGGTGAAGGGGCTAAAGGGAAAAAAGAGGGACGCACTTTTAGAGGGGCATAGTTTGTTTTATGAAGAGGGTGGTAGGGTGTATTTTAATTTTTGTTGTGGTTGAAATTAGAAGATAGATGATTTTGTGTTTAAGATAGTCTTTTGTGAATTATGATGTGTCGATTTTTTATGTATATATTTTAATGAACTTTTTGATAATAAAAGATAAAAAAAAAAAAGAGACGCCCCATCTCGTCTGATCTCGGAAGCTAAGCAGAGTCGGGCCTGGTTAGTACTTGGATGGGAGACCGCCTGGGAATCCCGGGTGCTGTGAGATGTTCTATCTTTGGACAATTGAGGACGTTAGGTTCCTTCCTGCCTTTGATCTCCGAATTCTGGGCCTTTGGTAACCACGGTAACCGCGTCTGACATACACTTAGACGCTCTCCCCACCATTACCTGCTAACCAACATCTTCACTTTTGGTCTTTGATGGGCAAAAAGAAGCAAGACGTGCATAAAATACATCCTGACTGATACCAAAGCAGGTGACGAAAACTACAGAAGACAGGCTACAAAAGCTACAAAGGTTGTTCATTGGCTACAAAGGCTACGGCAGATGCGGTTGGGACGCGCACACGCGTCTAAGAAAAGAAGCAAAGCTGACAGAGAGCGTTTTTTTCTTTCCATTTTTCTTTAAACATCTGCTCATCACTGCAACACAATGACCTCGACGGTACCAGGGGCACGAGGATTTTCCCGGCACGGTTTGCTTGGTTTAGCCCGGGGAGGGGCGATTAAGGGTGGGTGAACAGGTTGTGGAGGTGCGCAAGGTGGCAGTGGGGTTCGTGGGAGGATGCGTGGGTGAGCAGGAGAGTGTGGGCATTGTTGGAAGGCAGTGTGCAGGGCAAAGCTAACAGAGAGCGTTCCTACATCTTCTTATCGGAGCAAAACAGCGACGCGTCAGAGTCACAGCGTGACCACGCCTGTATGACGCGCATAAAAGCACATCGCAGCTGAGGAGAAAGCAGCTCACGGCCATACTGCTCTGGAGACGCCCAGAGGAGGAGGTCGCAGGCGGAGCGGAGCGAGGAGAGTCGGAGAGAACAGCAGTAAAATTGCAAAAAAATTATTGTGCCTTTTCTGTTGGATTTTTGGACTTTTGAAATTATTTTTCGTTGAAAGGGAATTTTTACCTCGCTCCCCGCAGTCTGTTGACTGTCGGGGAGTAGTTTTTTGTTGGTTTTGTTTTGTTTGAAAGAATTTTTCCGGAGCAGAAAAAACAAGCCAACAGGATGGACGATACTGGTGACAAAACAAGGACTGGGAAAACGATAAGACAAACGGACAACGGACAAAAAGAAAGGGCAAACGAGCAGGTAAGTATGGAAAACGAAACGAGACAAATAAGTAGAGAAATGAACGAAAAAGAAGGAGAGATGGCCAGGAAGGGGACAGGCAGCCATGTTGACACGAGGTCGGAGTCACGGAAGGAGGGAGAAAGTGAAAAAAGAATTAATTATGACAAAGAACTGACTGTGCACGTTGAACTAAAAGGAGAAGAAGTTGTGTCACCCATCGAATTAATCAGGGTGGTTCGATTGATGTGTGGGAACATCTGTGCATGTAGAAATACAGGGCCAAATAAATATGAAATAACAATGGGAAGTCAGGCAGGGAAAATTAATAAATAATAATAATAATTGAAACCTTTATTAGTCCCACAATGGGGAAATTGCTCAAGGCAGCCCAGCAAAGAGCGCCATACGCCAGTGAGTACACTGGAGGCTATGCAGGTAAAGTGTCTTGCCCAAGAACACACAACAGTGACTAGGGAGGAGTTGGGATTGAACCACCAACCTTTCGGTTACTGGACAACCCTGCTATACCACTGCGCCACTGCTGCCCACAAATTAAACTTATTGACGGTTTCAAAATTGGGAACACAGTGGTGGAAGAAAAAGAAATAAATAATGATGAGCTGGTGGTGTCCTTCCTGGGTCTGCCGGCTTATATCAGTGATGAAGAGATTCTGGAGAAGCTGGAGTCTTGGCGTGTGTCTGCGGTGTCCCCGATTAAGCGTCGAATGTGGCCGGGGACTAAGGTGGCTGACGGAACTTGTTTTGTAAAAGTTAAATTTAATGAAGAGATACAATCGTTACCATATTCTGCAAAATTTAATACAGCAGGTGGATCGGAATTCTTTCGAGTCATCCACGATCGGCAGGTCCGAGTCTGCCGCATTTGTATTCAGCCGGGTCACATCGTGAGGGATTGCCCGGAATTCCTATGTAATAAGTGTGGGGCCCAGGGGCACTATGCCAGAGAATGTACCAAAAAAATACAAAAATGTAAAATATGTTACAACAAAACAGAAAATTGCATATGCATGGAGGACAGCGAGGAAGGGAGGGAAGCAGGCGAAAGGGATGATGAGTCTGTCATGGAGGAGAGTGAAGACCAGGAGGTGGAGTCAGAGGCGGAAGCCGAGCAGCCGGCAGTAAGCGTGACAGGCGGTGACACAGAGGCGCTCCCGGCGAAGGAGGGAGCTCCGTGTGTGGGCTCTACTCTGGAGGGGGTAAGGGGAGCTCCAAAAACGGGTTCTGCCTTAGGTCCCGAAAATATGAATGTTGTCGGCACGCCTGAGCCAGGTAGTGCTGGGATCAGCGCGGCGACAGCTGTGGATGGGGGGGCGAAGTTCCCTACCCGGAGGCTGTCGCGGAGAAGGCAGGAGCTGGTGCTGGGCTCGAGTTTGGATGACGCGGACTTCAGCACCGGCTCCCAGATAAATGCCACTCCAATTGATGTTGATGCCGCCTGCCGATCTAGCGCTTTTCTGCTGGCGGAAAAGGCAAGGGGAAAAGAAACAGCCTCTGTCTCCACACTCCTAGGTCGAAGAGAGCTCTCCTCTGACTCTGACCTGGAAAGGGAAGCAGGGAAAAAACTACATAGAAAGAAATTACAGGAAAACAAACAGGGGAAACAAAGAGGGAGGAAGAAATAGGGGACTCAATAAAACACCGTTTCCACCTTACTTCTTACAATGTGTTCCATCACGTCATTAAACATAGCAGGAACACGAGCAATAAACAGGATTCAGGACATAATTAACAATATTCACTCCGACATAATCTGTTTGCAAGAAGTAAGGTGGAAACAAACAACAGTAGAACAAATACGGAAAACATGGGGTGGGGATTTTTTCTTTGCCCCTGGGCCCCAACTGAGAGCGGGTACAGCAACCCTTGTAAGGCCGGGCCTCCCTCATGGTGTGACCTGTGTGCACGCGGGGGACGAGGGCCGGCTGGTCGTGGTTGACTTGAAAACTAATAATAAAAAAATAGTAAGAATAATTAATATATATAATAGTAATAGTGAAATAGAAAGAAAAGATTTTTATAAGAATAAATTAACTAAATGGATAACGGATTATAGTATAATAATAGGAGACTTTAATACAATATTAACTAGTAATGACATAGCAAATAGAACTAGAAAAGCATTTCCTGAAGAAAATGCAAGTTTGATTGCCGCAGCTGAAGCATTGCTTTGAACGCTGATGTGAACGATTGCTCTGAATTGCTGGAGAATCTGCAATCTGAACTTAATTTGCTGAAACACAGTTAAGAATTTAGAAAGATGAAGCTCTTATCTGGAAAAGTAGAAAATGTTTTAATATTATGAAGATATGAAAGAGAAACAGCTGAAGACAAGAACAGTATGAAGTCACGACCTTAAAGAATAGCCTGTGAATATACCATATGAAAGGTCTGAGGGTGGAATAATACCATAAGACTATAAGAAGCTCAGGCTGTGTGATTTGAATGTGGAAAAGTAGTATACAGCTGAAGGATGATCAATATGACAGATATAATGCTTAAAGTCTGATAAAGACTACAAATATGGCCACTTTGTATGCTTCTAGTGTGTCAGCATGTCACCATGGTAACAGCCCTGCCTGCCTGCCTGCCTGCATCCATGGCAACCGGAATGTTTATCAGCTGCCCCTAACTGCAGCTCTCTTTCCCCCTCCTAATGCATTTCCTATGTAAAACCACCCTCCGAACAACGTCTCATATTCTCCAAACCGAAGACTTTAGACAAAAAATAAGAACACCGTCAGAATTCCAAGAAGTTGCTCTACAACTGGTACGATTTTTATGTCTGGGATGTCGAAGATGTGGAGATGGCGGCGAGTTAGAAAATATGGCAGCTCTGCTTCTCTGTTTTTGGTTTTACATTATGTCTTAATGGAAGAATGACCGGCACTCCCCCCGAACAGCTCGATCTACAGGCAAAACTGTTTGGTGTTGAGTTTTAAGAGTGACACCATCAGAACCCAGACCATTTTTCCTTCGATCTGGTGGCCAAATTATCCCTGTCAGATAAAAGGTGCAGACATGGCAGCAGGATAGAAACGCAGAAACTGGTTTAATTTTTTTCCCTCCCGCACTCTAAGCGATGACATCACCCACTCTGCCTTTGAAGTCTCCACGCAATACACACTAATGTTAAACTCAGAGGAGACCTCAAAACCACTTGGTATAAAACTGTTAACCATTTGAAAACTAGAAACAGGAGAACTCTGAAAAGTAATAGCTGAAAAGAGCAGAAGAAGCTGAACATTTTGATCTTTGAATGGTTTCTGTAGCTGAAAGTATGCAGGCGCTGAAAACTTTTAAAAGTTGAAGACTCTGAAGGGCTCTCTCATAGACTTCAATGTTAAATTAATTTTATAAAACGCTTAATATTTTAAAAACTATAAATAGCTGAACTCTGAAAAGTAATAGCTGAAAAGACCTGAAAAAGCTGAACATTTTGATCTTTGAATGGTTTCTGTAGCTGAAAGTATGCCAACGCTGAAAGCTTTTAAAAGTTGAAAAATCTCTCATAGACTTCAATGTTAAATTAATTTTATAAAACGCTTAATATTTTAAAAACTATAAATAGCTGAAAAAAACTAAAAGTTGACCCATCATGTCCTCAATAAGCTGAACATTTTGACATTTGAACGGTTTCAATAGCACAAAGTATGCCCAAGATACGCTGAGCCAAAAAGTGTACGGAAGAAAATATAATAATAATAAAAACTAGAAAAAGCATTTCCTGAAGAAAATGCAAGTTTGATTGCAGAAGCTGAAGCATTGCTTTGAACGCTTATTTGAACGATTGCTTTGAACTCTTTGAGAATAAGAAATCTGCATGTAACAGCTGAATTAATCTAAATAATATCTGAAGCAGTCATAAAACAGCTGAATTAATCTGAATAGGAGCTGAATAATTGCTTTGAACAGCAGATGAATTGTCTGATCTTGGAATAATAGCTGAGGCTTAGGGAGACTAAATGATTTTGATGTAGATATGTAGCAAACAGCTCCATAGCAATGAATATGGCACATATCATGCGTAATGATGGATAAAGACTACAAATATGGCTGCTTTGTATGCCAGTTCTGTGTGTCAGCCTGTCACCATGGTAACAGCCCTGCCTGCCTAATTAAGCCCTCTTTAAGACACCTGTGTGGTTCTCCTTTTACTCCTCTCAGGCAGATCCCATGTATTTTAATGGGGGTTGCACCCTCCGAACAACGCCTCGGTGTCTCCAAACCGAAGACTTTAGACAAAAAATAAGAACACCGTCAGAATTCCAAGAAGTTGCTCTACAACTGGTACGATTTTTATGTCTGGGATGTCGAAGATGTGGAGATGACGGCGAGTTAGAAAATATGGCAGCTCTGCTTCTCTGTTTTTGGTTTTACATTATGTCTTAATGGAAGAATGACCGGCACTCCCCCCGAACAGCTCAATTTACAGGCAAAACTGTTTGGTGTTGAGTTTTAAGAGTGACACCATCAGAACCCAGACCATTTTTCCTTCGAACTGGTGGACAAATTATCCCTGTCAGATAAAAGGTGCAGACATAGCAGCAGGATAGAAACGCAGAAACTGGTTTAATTTTTTTCCCTCCCGCACTCTAAGCGATGACATCACCCACTCTGCCTTTGAAGTCTCCACGCAATACACACTAATGTTAAACTCAGAGGAGACCTCAAAACCACTTGGTATAAAACTGTTAACCATTTGAAAACTAGAAACAGGAGAACTCTGAAAAGTAATAGCTGAAAAGAGCAGAAGAAGCTGAACATTTTGATCTTTGAATGGTTTCTGTAGCTGAAAGTATGCAGGCGCTGAAAACTTTTAAAAGTTGAAGACTCTGAAGGGCTCTCTCATAGACTTCAATGTTAAATTAATTTTATAAAACGCTTAATATTTTAAAAACTATAAATAGCTGAACTCTGAAAAGTAATAGCTGAAAAGACCTGAAAAAGCTGAACATTTTGATCTTTGAATGGTTTCTGTAGCTGAAAGTATGCCAACGCTGAAAGCTTTTAAAAGTTGAAAAATCTCTCATAGACTTCAATGTTAAATTAATTTTATAAAACGCTTAATATTTTAAAAACTATAAATAGCTGAAAAAAACTAAAAGTTGACCCATCATGTCCTCAATAAGCTGAACATTTTGACATTTGAACGGTTTCAATAGCACAAAGTATGCCCAAGATACGCTGAGCCAAAAAGTGTACGGAAGAAAATATAATAATAATAAAACTAGAAAAAGCATTTCCTGAAGAAAATGCAAGTTTGATTGCAGAAGCTGAAGCATTGCTTTGAACGCTTATTTGAACGATTGCTTTGAACTCTTTGAGAATATGAAATCTGCATGTAACAGCTGAATTAATCTAAATAATATCTGAAGCAGTCATAAAACAGCTGAATTAATCTGAACAGGAGCTGAATAATTGCTTTGAACAGCAGATGAATTGTCTGATCTTGGAATAATAGCTGAGGCTTAGGGAGACTAAATGATTTTGATGTAGATATGTAGCAAACAGCTCCATAGCAATGAATATGGCACATATCATGCGTAATGATGGATAAAGACTACAAATATGGCTGCTTTGTATGCCAGTTCTGTGTGTCAGCCTGTCACCATGGTAACAGCCCTGCCTGCCTAATTAAGCCCTGTTTAACACACCTGTGTGGTTCTCCTTTTACTCCTCTCAGGCAGATCCCATGTATTTTAATGGGGGTTGCACCCTCCGAACAACGCCTCGGTGTCTCCAAACCGAAGACTTTAGACAAAAAATAAGAACACCGTCAGAATTCCAAGAAGTTGCTCTACAACTGGTACGATTTTTATGTCTGGGATGTCGAAGATGTGGAGATGGCGGCGAGTTAGAAAATATGGCAGCTCTGCTTCTCTGTTTTTGGTTTTACATTATGTCTTAATGGAAGAATGACCGGCACTCCCCCCGAACAGCTCGATCTACAGGCAAAACTGTTTGGTGTTGAGTTTTAAGAGTGACACCATCAGAACCCAAACCATTTTTCCTTCGAACTGGTGGACAAATTATCCCTGTCAGATAAAAGGTGCAGACATAGCAGCAGGATAGAAACGCAGAAACTGGTTTAATTTTTTTCCCTCCCGCACTCTAAGCGATGACATCACCCACTCTGCCTTTGAAGTCTCCACGCAATACACACTAATGTTAAACTCAGAGGAGACCTCAAAACCACTTGGTATAAAACTGTTAACCATTTGAAAACTAGAAACAGGAGAACTCTGAAAAGTAATAGCTGAAAAGAGCAGAAGAAGCTGAACATTTTGATCTTTGAATGGTTTCTGTAGCTGAAAGTATGCAGGCGCTGAAAACTTTTAAAAGTTGAAGACTCTGAAGGGCTCTCTCATAGACTTCAATGTTAAATTAATTTTATAAAACGCTTAATATTTTAAAAACTATAAATAGCTGAACTCTGAAAAGTAATAGCTGAAAAGACCTGAAAAAGCTGAACATTTTGATCTTTGAATGGTTTCTGTAGCTGAAAGTATGCCAACGCTGAAAGCTTTTAAAAGTTGAAAAATCTCTCATAGACTTCAATGTTAAATTAATTTTATAAAACGCTTAATATTTTAAAAACTATAAATAGCTGAAAAAAACTAAAAGTTGACCCATCATGTCCTCAATAAGCTGAACATTTTGACATTTGAACGGTTTCAATAGCACAAAGTATGCCCAAGATACGCTGAGCCAAAAAGTGTACGGAAGAAAATATAATAATAATAAAAACTAGAAAAAGCATTTCCTGAAGAAAATGCAAGTTTGATTGCAGAAGCTGAAGCATTGCTTTGAACGCTTATTTGAACGATTGCTTTGAACTCTTTGAGAATAAGAAATCTGCATGTAACAGCTGAATTAATCTAAATAATATCTGAAGCAGTCATAAAACAGCTGAATTAATCTGAATAGGAGCTGAATAATTGCTTTGAACAGCAGATGAATTGTCTGATCTTGGAATAATAGCTGAGGCTTAGGGAGACTAAATGATTTTGATGTAGATATGTAGCAAACAGCTCCATAGCAATGAATATGGCACATATCATGCGTAATGATGGATAAAGACTACAAATATGGCTGCTTTGTATGCCAGTTCTGTGTGTCAGCCTGTCACCATGGTAACAGCCCTGCCTGCCTAATTAAGCCCTCTTTAAGACACCTGTGTGGTTCTCCTTTTACTCCTCTCAGGCAGATCCCATGTATTTTAATGGGGGTTGCACCCTCCGAACAACGCCTCGGTGTCTCCAAACCGAAGACTTTAGACAAAAAATAAGAACACCGTCAGAATTCCAAGAAGTTGCTCTACAACTGGTACGATTTTTATGTCTGGGATGTCGAAGATGTGGAGATGGCGGCGAGTTAGAAAATATGGCAGCTCTGCTTCTCTGTTTTTGGTTTTACATTATGTCTTAATGGAAGAATGACCGGCACTCCCCCCGAACAGCTCGATCTACAGGCAAAACTGTTTGGTGTTGAGTTTTAAGAGTGACACCATCAGAACCCAAACCATTTTTCCTTCGAACTGGTGGCCAAATTATCCCTGTCAGATAAAAGGTGCAGACATAGCAGCAGGATAGAAATGCAGAAACTGGTTTAATTTTTTTCCCTCCCGCACTCTAAGCGATGACATCACCCACTCTGCCTTTGAAGTCTCCACGCAATACACACTAATGTTAAACTCAGAGGAGACCTCAAAACCACTTGGTATAAAACTGTTAACCATTTGAAAACTAGAAACAGGAGAACTCTGAAAAGTAATAGCTGAAAAGAGCAGAAGAAGCTGAACATTTTGATCTTTGAATGGTTTCTGTAGCTGAAAGTATGCAGGCGCTGAAAACTTTTAAAAGTTGAAGACTCTGAAGGGCTCTCTCATAGACTTCAATGTTAAATTAATTTTATAAAACGCTTAATATTTTAAAAACTATAAATAGCTGAACTCTGAAAAGTAATAGCTGAAAAGACCTGAAAAAGCTGAACATTTTGATCTTTGAATGGTTTCTGTAGCTGAAAGTATGCCAACGCTGAAAGCTTTTAAAAGTTGAAAAATCTCTCATAGACTTCAATGTTAAATTAATTTTATAAAACGCTTAATATTTTAAAAACTATAAATAGCTGAAAAAAACTAAAAGTTGACCCATCATGTCCTCAATAAGCTGAACATTTTGACATTTGAACGGTTTCAATAGCACAAAGTATGCCCAAGATACGCTGAGCCAAAAAGTGTACGGAAGAAAATATAATGATAATAAAAACTAGAAAAAGCATTTCCTGAAGAAAATGCAAGTTTGATTGCAGAAGCTGAAGCATTGCTTTGAACGCTTATTTGAACGATTGCTTTGAACTCTTTGAGAATAAGAAATCTGCATGTAACAGCTGAATTAATCTAAATAATATCTGAAGCAGTCATAAAACAGCTGAATTAATCTGAATAGGAGCTGAATAATTGCTTTGAACAGCAGATGAATTGTCTGATCTTGGAATAATAGCTGAGGCTTAGGGAGACTAAATGATTTTGATGTAGATATGTAGCAAACAGCTCCATAGCAATGAATATGGCACATATCATGCGTAATGATGGATAAAGACTACAAATATGGCTGCTTTGTATGCCAGTTCTGTGTGTCAGCCTGTCACCATGGTAACAGCCCTGCCTGCCTAATTAAGCCCTCTTTAAGACACCTGTGTGGTTCTCCTTTTACTCCTCTCAGGCAGATCCCATGTATTTTAATGGGGGTTGCACCCTCCGAACAACGCCTCGGTGTCTCCAAACCGAAGACTTTAGACAAAAAATAAGAACACCGTCAGAATTCCAAGAAGTTGCTCTACAACTGGTACGATTTTTATGTCTGGGATGTCGAAGATGTGGAGATGGCGGCGAGTTAGAAAATATGGCAGCTCTGCTTCTCTGTTTTTGGTTTTACATTATGTCTTAATGGAAGAATGACCGGCACTCCCCCCGAACAGCTCGATCTACAGGCAAAACTGTTTGGTGTTGAGTTTTAAGAGTGACACCATCAGAACCCAAACCATTTTTCCTTCGAACTGGTGGCCAAATTATCCCTGTCAGATAAAAGGTGCAGACATAGCAGCAGGATAGAAATGCAGAAACTGGTTTAATTTTTTTCCCTCCCGCACTCTAAGCGATGACATCACCCACTCTGCCTTTGAAGTCTCCACGCAATACACACTAATGTTAAACTCAGAGGAGACCTCAAAACCACTTGGTATAAAACTGTTAACCATTTGAAAACTAGAAACAGGAGAACTCTGAAAAGTAATAGCTGAAAAGAGCAGAAGAAGCTGAACATTTTGATCTTTGAATGGTTTCTGTAGCTGAAAGTATGCAGGCGCTGAAAACTTTTAAAAGTTGAAGACTCTGAAGGGCTCTCTCATAGACTTCAATGTTAAATTAATTTTATAAAACGCTTAATATTTTAAAAACTATAAATAGCTGAACTCTGAAAAGTAATAGCTGAAAAGACCTGAAAAAGCTGAACATTTTGATCTTTGAATGGTTTCTGTAGCTGAAAGTATGCCAACGCTGAAAGCTTTTAAAGGTTGAAAAATCTCTCATAGACTTCAATGTTAAATTAATTTTATAAAACGCTTAATATTTTAAAAACTATAAATAGCTGAAAAAAACTAAAAGTTGACCCATCATGTCCTCAATATGCTGAACATTTTGACATTTGAATGGTTTCAATAGCACAAAGTATGCCCAAGATACGCTGAGCCAAAAAGTGTACGGAAGAAAATATAATAATAATAATAACTAGAAAAAGCATTTCCTGAAGAAAATGCAAGTTTGATTGCAGAAGCTGAAGCATTGCTTTGAACGCTTATTTGAACGATTGCTTTGAACTCTTTGAGAATAAGAAATCTGCATGTAAAAGCTGAATTAATCTAAATAATATCTGAAGCAGTCATAAAACAGCTGAATTAATCTGAACAGGAGCTGAATAATTGCTTTGAACAGCAGGTGAATTGTCTGATCTTGGAATAATAGCTGAGGCTTAGGGAGACTAAATGATTTTGATGTAGCAAACAGCTCCATAGCAATGAATATGGCACATATCATGCGTAATGATGGATAAAGACTACAAATATGGCTGCTTTGTATGCCAGTTCTGTGTGTCAGCCTGTCACCATGGTTACAGCCCTGCCTGCCTAATTAAGCCCTCTTTAAGAAACCTGTGTGGTTCTCCTTTTACTCCTCTCAGGCAGATCCCATGTATTTTAATGGGGGTTGCACCCTCCGAACAACGTCTCGTATTCTCCAAACCGAAGACTTTAGACAAAAAATAAGAACACCGTCAGAATCCCAAGAAGTTGCTCTACAACTGGTACGATTTTTATGTCTGGGATGTCGAAGATGTGGAGATGGCGGCGAGTTAGAAAATATGGCAGCTCTGCTTCTCTGTTTTTGGTTTTACATTATGTCTTAATGGAAGAATGACCGGCACTCTCCCCGAACAGCTAGATCTACAGGCAAAACTGTTTGGTGTTGAGTTTTAAGAGTGACACCATCAGAACCCAAACCATTTTTCCTTCGAACTGGTGGACAAATTATCCCTGTCAGATAAAAGGTGCAGACATAGCAGCAGGATAGAAACGCAGAAACTGGTTTAATTTTTTTCCCTCCCGCACTCTAAGCGATGACATCACCCACTCTGCCTTTGAAGTCTCCACGCAATACACACTAATGTTAAACTCAGAGGAGACCTCAAAACCACTTGGTATAAAACTGTTAACCATTTGAAAACTAGAAACAGGAGAACTCTGAAAAGTAATAGCTGAAAAGAGCAGAAGAAGCTGAACATTTTGATCTTTGAATGGTTTCTGTAGCTGAAAGTATGCCAACGCTGAAAGCTTTTAAAAGTTGAAAAATCTCTCATAGACTTCAATGTTAAATTAATTTTATAAAACGCTTAATATTTTAAAAACTATAAATAGCTGAAAAAAACTAAAAGTTGACCCATCATGTCCTCAATAAGCTGAACATTTTGACATTTGAACGGTTTCAATAGCACAAAGTATGCCCAAGATACGCTGAGCCAAAAAGTGTACGGAAGAAAATATAATAATAACTAGAAAAAGCATTTCCTGAAGAAAATGCAAGTTTGATTGCAGAAGCTGAAGCATTGCTTTGAACGCTTATTTGAACGATTGCTTTGAACTCTTTGAGAATAAGAAATCTGCATGTAACAGCTGAATTAATCTAAATAATATCTGAAGCAGTCATAAAACAGCTGAATTAATCTGAATAGGAGCTGAATAATTGCTTTGAACAGCAGATGAATTGTCTGATCTTGGAATAATAGCTGAGGCTTAGGGAGACTAAATGATTTTGATGTAGATATGTAGCAAACAGCTCCATAGCAATGAATATGGCACATATCATGCGTAATGATGGATAAAGACTACAAATATGGCTGCTTTGTATGCCAGTTCTGTGTGTCAGCCTGTCACCATGGTAACAGCCCTGCCTGCCTAATTAAGCCCTCTTTAAGACACCTGTGTGGTTCTCCTTTTACTCCTCTCAGGCAGATCCCATGTATTTTAATGGGGGTTGCACCCTCCGAACAACGCCTCGGTGTCTCCAAACCGAAGACTTTAGACAAAAAATAAGAACACCGTCAGAATTCCAAGAAGTTGCTCTACAACTGGTACGATTTTTATGTCTGGGATGTCGAAGATGTGGAGATGGCGGCGAGTTAGAAAATATGGCAGCTCTGCTTCTCTGTTTTTGGTTTTACATTATGTCTTAATGGAAGAATGACCGGCACTCCCCCCGAACAGCTCGATCTACAGGCAAAACTGTTTGGTGTTGAGTTTTAAGAGTGACACCATCAGAACCCAAACCATTTTTCCTTCGAACTGGTGGACAAATTATCCCTGTCAGATAAAAGGTGCAGACATAGCAGCAGGATAGAAACGCAGAAACTGGTTTAATTTTTTTCCCTCCCGCACTCTAAGCGATGACATCACCCACTCTGCCTTTGAAGTCTCCACGCAATACACACTAATGTTAAACTCAGAGGAGACCTCAAAACCACTTGGTATAAAACTGTTAACCATTTGAAAACTAGAAACAGGAGAACTCTGAAAAGTAATAGCTGAAAAGAGCAGAAGAAGCTGAACATTTTGATCTTTGAATGGTTTCTGTAGCTGAAAGTATGCAGGCGCTGAAAACTTTTAAAAGTTGAAGACTCTGAAGGGCTCTCTCATAGACTTCAATGTTAAATTAATTTTATAAAACGCTTAATATTTTCAAAACTATAAATAGCTGAACTCTGAAAAGTAATAGCTGAAAAGACCTGAAAAAGCTGAACATTTTGATCTTTGAATGGTTTCTGTAGCTGAAAGTATGCCAACGCTGAAAGCTTTTAAAGGTTGAAAAATCTCTCATAGACTTCAATGTTAAATTAATTTTATAAAACGCTTAATATTTTAAAAACTATAAATAGCTGAAAAAAACTAAAAGTTGACCCATCATGTCCTCAATATGCTGAACATTTTGACATTTGAATGGTTTCAATAGCACAAAGTATGCCCAAGATACGCTGAGCCAAAAAGTGTACGGAAGAAAATATAATAATAATAATAACTAGAAAAAGCATTTCCTGAAGAAAATGCAAGTTTGATTGCAGAAGCTGAAGCATTGCTTTGAACGCTTATTTGAACGATTGCTTTGAACTCTTTGAGAATAAGAAATCTGCATGTAAAAGCTGAATTAATCTAAATAATATCTGAAGCAGTCATAAAACAGCTGAATTAATCTGAACAGGAGCTGAATAATTGCTTTGAACAGCAGGTGAATTGTCTGATCTTGGAATAATAGCTGAGGCTTAGGGAGACTAAATGATTTTGATGTAGCAAACAGCTCCATAGCAATGAATATGGCACATATCATGCGTAATGATGGATAAAGACTACAAATATGGCTGCTTTGTATGCCAGTTCTGTGTGTCAGCCTGTCACCATGGTAACAGCCCTGCCTGCCTAATTAAGCCCTCTTTAAGACACCTGTGTGGTTCTCCTTTTACTCCTCTCAGGCAGATCCCATGTATTTTAATGGGGGTTGCACCCTCCGAACAACGCCTCGGTGTCTCCAAACCGAAGACTTTAGACAAAAAATAAGAACACCGTCAGAATTCCAAGAAGTTGCTCTACAACTGGTACGATTTTTATGTCTGGGATGTCGAAGATGTGGAGATGGCGGCGAGTTAGAAAATATGGCAGCTCTGCTTCTCTGTTTTTGGTTTTACATTATGTCTTAATGGAAGAATGACCGGCACTCCCCCCGAACAGCTCGATCTACAGGCAAAACTGTTTGGTGTTGAGTTTTAAGAGTGACACCATCAGAACCCAAACCATTTTTCCTTCGAACTGGTGGACAAATTATCCCTGTCAGATAAAAGGTGCAGACATAGCAGCAGGATAGAAACGCAGAAACTGGTTTAATTTTTTTCCCTCCCGCACTCTAAGCGATGACATCACCCACTCTGCCTTTGAAGTCTCCACGCAATACACACTAATGTTAAACTCAGAGGAGACCTCAAAACCACTTGGTATAAAACTGTTAACCATTTGAAAACTAGAAACAGGAGAACTCTGAAAAGTAATAGCTGAAAAGAGCAGAAGAAGCTGAACATTTTGATCTTTGAATGGTTTCTGTAGCTGAAAGTATGCAGGCGCTGAAAACTTTTAAAAGTTGAAGACTCTGAAGGGCTCTCTCATAGACTTCAATGTTAAATTAATTTTATAAAACGCTTAATATTTTAAAAACTATAAATAGCTGAACTCTGAAAAGTAATAGCTGAAAAGACCTGAAAAAGCTGAACATTTTGATCTTTGAATGGTTTCTGTAGCTGAAAGTATGCCAACGCTGAAAGCTTTTAAAGGTTGAAAAATCTCTCATAGACTTCAATGTTAAATTAATTTTATAAAACGCTTAATATTTTAAAAACTATAAATAGCTGAAAAAAACTAAAAGTTGACCCATCATGTCCTCAATATGCTGAACATTTTGACATTTGAATGGTTTCAATAGCACAAAGTATGCCCAAGATACGCTGAGCCAAAAAGTGTACGGAAGAAAATATAATAATAATAATAACTAGAAAAAGCATTTCCTGAAGAAAATGCAAGTTTGATTGCAGAAGCTGAAGCATTGCTTTGAACGCTTATTTGAACGATTGCTTTGAACTCTTTGAGAATAAGAAATCTGCATGTAAAAGCTGAATTAATCTAAATAATATCTGAAGCAGTCATAAAACAGCTGAATTAATCTGAACAGGAGCTGAATAATTGCTTTGAACAGCAGGTGAATTGTCTGATCTTGGAATAATAGCTGAGGCTTAGGGAGACTAAATGATTTTGATGTAGCAAACAGCTCCATAGCAATGAATATGGCACATATCATGCGTAATGATGGATAAAGACTACAAATATGGCTGCTTTGTATGCCAGTTCTGTGTGTCAGCCTGTCACCATGGTAACAGCCCTGCCTGCCTAATTAAGCCCTCTTTAAGACACCTGTGTGGTTCTCCTTTTACTCCTCTCAGGCAGATCCCATGTATTTTAATGGGGGTTGCACCTTCCGAACAACGCCTCGGTGTCTCCAAACCGAAGACTTTAGACAAAAAATAAGAACACCGTCAGAATTCCAAGAAGTTGCTCTACAACTGGTACGATTTTTATGTCTGGGATGTCGAAGATGTGGAGATGGCGGCGAGTTAGAAAATATGGCAGCTCTGCTTCTCTGTTTTTGGTTTTACATTATGTCTTAATGGAAGAATGACCGGCACTCCCCCCGAACAGCTCGATCTACAGGCAAAACTGTTTGGTGTTGAGTTTTAAGAGTGACACCATCAGAACCCAAACCATTTTTCCTTCGAACTGGTGGACAAATTATCCCTGTCAGATAAAAGGTGCAGACATAGCAGCAGGATAGAAACGCAGAAACTGGTTTAATTTTTTTCCCTCCCGCACTCTAAGCGATGACATCACCCACTCTGCCTTTGAAGTCTCCACGCAATACACACTAATGTTAAACTCAGAGGAGACCTCAAAACCACTTGGTATAAAACTGTTAACCATTTGAAAACTAGAAACAGGAGAACTCTGAAAAGTAATAGCTGAAAAGAGCAGAAGAAGCTGAACATTTTGATCTTTGAATGGTTTCTGTAGCTGAAAGTATGCAGGCGCTGAAAACTTTTAAAAGTTGAAGACTCTGAAGAGCTCTCTCATAGACTTCAATGTTAAATTAATTTTATAAAACGCTTAATATTTTAAAAACTATAAATAGCTGAACTCTGAAAAGTAATAGCTGAAAAGACCTGAAAAAGCTGAACATTTTGATCTTTGAATGGTTTCTGTAGCTGAAAGTATGCCAACGCTGAAAGCTTTTAAAAGTTGCAAAATCTCTCATAGACTTCAATGTTAAATTAATTTTATAAAACGCTTAATATTTTAAAAACTATAAATAGCTGAAAAAAACTAAAAGTTGACCCATCATGTCCTCAATAAGCTGAACATTTTGACATTTGAACGGTTTCAATAGCACAAAGTATGCCCAAGATACGCTGAGCCAAAAAGTGTACGGAAGAAAATATAATAATAATAAAAATAAAGAAGTAGAAGAACTAAAGTTTGATTGCTCTGCAATCAAACTAATAACTAGAAAAAGCATTTCCTGAAGAAAATGCAAGTTTGATTGCAGAAGCTGAAGCATTGCTTTGAACGCTTATTTGAACGATTGCTTTGAACTCTTTGAGAATAAGAAATCTGCATGTAACAGCTGAATTAATCTAAATAATATCTGAAGCAGTCATAAAACAGCTGAATTAATCTGAACAGGAGCTGAATAATTGCTTTGAACAGCAGATGAATTGTCTGATCTTGGAATAATAGCTGAGGCTTAGGGAGACTAAATGATTTTGATGTAGATATGTAGCAAACAGCTCCATAGCAATGAATATGGCACATATCATGCGTAATGATGGATAAAGACTACAAATATGGCTGCTTTGTATGCCAGTTCTGTGTGTCAGCCTGTCACCATGGTAACAGCCCTGCCTGCCTAATTAAGCCCTCTTTAAGACACCTGTGTGGTTCTCCTTTTACTCCTCTCAGGCAGATCCCATGTATTTTAATGGGGGTTGCACCCTCCGAACAACGCCTCGGTGTCTCCAAACCGAAGACTTTAGACAAAAAATAAGAACACCGTCAGAATTCCAAGAAGTTGCTCTACAACTGGTACGATTTTTATGTCTGGGATGTCGAAGATGTGGAGATGGCGGCGAGTTAGAAAATATGGCAGCTCTGCTTCTCTGTTTTTGGTTTTACATTATGTCTTAATGGAAGAATGACCGGCACTCCCCCCGAACAGCTCGATCTACAGGCAAAACTGTTTGGTGTTGAGTTTTAAGAGTGACACCATCAGAACCCAAACCATTTTTCCTTCGAACTGGTGGACAAATTATCCCTGTCAGATAAAAGGTGCAGACATAGCAGCAGGATAGAAATGCAGAAACTGGTTTAATTTTTTTCCCTCCCGCACTCTAAGCGATGACATCACCCACTCTGCCTTTGAAGTCTCCACGCAATACACACTAATGTTAAACTCAGAGGAGACCTCAAAACCACTTGGTATAAAACTGTTAACCATTTGAAAACTAGAAACAGGAGAACTCTGAAAAGTAATAGCTGAAAAGAGCAGAAGAAGCTGAACATTTTGATCTTTGAATGGTTTCTGTAGCTGAAAGTATGCAGGCGCTGAAAACTTTTAAAAGTTGAAGACTCTGAAGGGCTCTCTCATAGACTTCAATGTTAAATTAATTTTATAAAACGCTTAATATTTTAAAAACTATAAATAGCTGAACTCTGAAAAGTAATAGCTGAAAAGACCTGAAAAAGCTGAACATTTTGATCTTTGAATGGTTTCTGTAGCTGAAAGTATGCCAACGCTGAAAGCTTTTAAAAGTTGAAAAATCTCTCATAGACTTCAATGTTAAATTAATTTTATAAAACGCTTAATATTTTAAAAACTATAAATAGCTGAAAAAAACTAAAAGTTGACCCATCATGTCCTCAATAAGCTGAACATTTTGACATTTGAACGGTTTCAATAGCACAAAGTATGCCCAAGATACGCTGAGCCAAAAAGTGTACGGAAGAAAATATAATAATAATAAAAATAAAGAAGTAGAAGAACTAAAGTTTGATTGCTCTGCAATCAAACAAATAA
This sequence comes from Parambassis ranga, assembly GCF_900634625.1. NCBI lineage: Eukaryota > Metazoa > Chordata > Actinopteri > Ambassidae > Parambassis > Parambassis ranga. The sequence goes on along the minus strand of NC_041042.1, from coordinate 20,532,128 downwards.
CTAGAAAAAGCATTTCCTGAAGAAAATGCAAGTTTGATTGCAGAAGCTGAAGCATTGCTTTGAACGCTTATTTGAACGATTGCTTTGAATCTCTTTGAGAATAAGAAATCTGCATGTAACAGCTGAATTAATCTAAATAATATCTGAAGCAGTCATAAAACAGCTGAATTAATCTGAACAGGAGCTGAATAATTGCTTTGAACAGCAGATGAATTGTCTGATCTTGGAATAATAGCTGAGGCTTAGGGAGACTAAATGATTTTGATGTAGATATGTAGCAAACAGCTCCATAGCAATGAATATGGCACATATCATGCGTAATGATGGATAAAGACTACAAATATGGCTGCTTTGTATGCCAGTTCTGTGTGTCAGCCTGTCACCATGGTAACAGCCCTGCCTGCCTAATTAAGCCCTCTTTAAGACACCTGTGTGGTTCTCCTTTTACTCCTCTCAGGCAGATCCCATGTATTTTAATGGGGGTTGCACCCTCCGAACAACGCCTCGGTGTCTCCAAACCAAAGACTTTAGACAAAAAATAAGAACACCGTCAGAATCCCAAGAAGTTGCTCTACAACTGGTACGATTTTTATGTCTGGGATGTCGAAGATGTGGAGATGGCGGCGAGTTAGAAAATATGGCAGCTCTGCTTCTCTGTTTTTGGTTTTACATTATGTCTTAATGGAAGAATGACCGGCACTCCCCCTGAACAGCTCAATTTACAGGCAAAACTGTTTGGTGTTGAGTTTTAAGAGTGACACCATCAGAACCCAGACCATTTTTCCTTCGAACTGGTGGCCAAATTATCCCTGTCAGATAAAAGGTGCAGACATGGCAGCAGGATAGAAACGCAGAAACTGGTTTAATTTTTTTCCCTCCCGCACTCTGAGCGATGACATCACCCACTCCTGCCTTTGAAGTCTCCACGCAATACACACTAATGTTAAACTCAGAGGAGACCTCAAAACCACTTGGTATAAAACTGTTAACCATTTGAAAACTAGAAACAGGAGAACTCTGAAAAGTAATAGCTGAAAAGAGCAGAAGAAGCTGAACATTTTGATCTTTGAATGGTTTCTGTAGCTGAAAGTATGCAGGCGCTGAAAACTTTTAAAAGTTGAAGACTCTGAAGGGCTCTCTCATAGACTTCAATGTTAAATTAATTTTATAAAACGCTTAATATTTTAAAAACTATAAATACCTGAAAAAAACTAAAAGTTGACCCATCATGTCCTCAATAAGCTGAACATTTTGACATTTGAATGGTTTCAATAGCACAAAGTATGCCCAAGATACGCTGAGCCAAAAAGTGTACGGAAGAAAATATAATAATAATAATAAACTAGAAAAAGCATTTCCTGAAGAAAATGCAAGTTTGATTGCAGAAGCTGAAGCATTGCTTTGAACGCTTATTTGAACGATTGCTTTGAACTCTTTGAGAATATGAAATCTGCATGTAACAGCTGAATTAATCTAAATAATATCTGAAGCAGTCATAAAACAGCTGAATTAATCTGAACAGGAGCTGAATAATTGCTTTGAACAGCAGGTGAATTGTCTGATCTTGGAATAATAGCTGAGGCTTAGGGAGACTAAATGATTTTGATGTAGATATATAGCAAACAGCTCCATAGCAATGAATATGGCACATATCATGCGTAATGATGGATAAAGACTACAAATATGGCTGCTTTGTATGCCAGTTCTGTGTGTCAGCCTGTCACCATGGTAACAGCACTGCCTACCTAATTAAGCCCTCTTTAAGACACCTGTGTGGTTCTCCTTTTACTCCTCTCAGGCAGATCCCATGTATTTTAATGGGGGTTGCACCCTCCGAACAACGCCTCGGTGTCTCCAAACCCAAGACTTTAGACAAAAAATAAGAACACCGTCAGAATTCCAAGAAGTTGCTCTACAACTGGTACGATTTTTATGTCTGGGATGTCGAAGATGTGGAGATGACGGCGAGTTAGAAAATATGGCAGCTCTGCTTCTCTGTTTTTGGTTTTACATTATGTCTTAATGGAAGAATGACCGGCACTCCCCCCGAACAGCTCAATTTACAGGCAAAACTGTTTGGTGTTGAGTTTTAAGAGTGACACCATCAGAACCCAGACCATTTTTCCTTCGAACTGGTGGCCAAATTATCCCTGTCAGATAAAAGGTGCAGACATAGCAGCAGGATAGAAACGCAGAAACTGGTTTAATTTTTTTCCCTCCCGCACTCTAAGCGATGACATCACCCACTCTGCCTTTGAAGTCCCCACGCAATACACACTAATGTTAAACTCAGAGGAGACCTCAAAACCACTTGGTATAAAACTGTTAACCATTTGAAAACTAGAAACAGGAGAACTCTGAAAAGTAATAGCTGAAAAGAGCAGAAGAAGCTGAACATTTTGATCTTTGAGTGGTTTCTGTAGCTGAAAGTATGCAGGCGCTGAAAACTTTTAAAAGTTGAAGACTCTGAAGGGCTCTCTCATAGACTTCAATGTTAAATTAATTTTATAAAACGCTTAATATTTTAAAAACTATAAATAGCTGAACTCTGAAAAGTAATAGCTGAAAAGACCTGAAAAAGCTGAACATTTTGATCTTTGAATGGTTTCTGTAGCTGAAAGTATGCCAACGCTGAAAGCTTTTAAAAGTTGAAAAATCTCTCATAGACTTCAATGTTAAATTAATTTTATAAAACGCTTAATATTTTAAAAACTATAAATAGCTGAAAAAAACTAAAAGTTGACCCATCATGTCCTCAATAAGCTGAACATTTTGACATTTGAACGGTTTCAATAGCACAAAGTATGCCCAAGATACGCTGAGCCAAAAAGTGTACGGAAGAAAATATAATAATAATAAAAATAAAGAAGTAGAAGAACTAAAGTTTGATTGCTCTGCAATCAAACTAATAACTAGAAAAAGCATTTCCTGAAGAAAATGCAAGTTTGATTGCAGAAGCTGAAGCATTGCTTTGAACGCTTATTTGAACGATTGCTTTGAATCTCTTTGAGAATAAGAAATCTGCATGTAACAGCTGAATTAATCTAAATAATATCTGAAGCAGTCATAAAACAGCTGAATTAATCTGAATAGGAGCTGAATAATTGCTTTGAACAGCAGATGAATTGTCTGATCTTGGAATAATAGCTGAGGCTTAGGGAGACTAAATGATTTTGATGTAGATATGTAGCAAACAGCTCCATAGCAATGAATATGGCACATATCATGCGTAATGATGGATAAAGACTACAAATATGGCTGCTTTGTATGCCAGTTCTGTGTGTCAGCCTGTCACCATGGTAACAGCCCTGCCTGCCTAATTAAGCCCTCTTTAAGACACCTGTGTGGTTCTCCTTTTACTCCTCTCAGGCAGATCCCATGTATTTTAATGGGGGTTGCACCCTCCGAACAACGCCTCGGTGTCTCCAAACCAAAGACTTTAGACAAAAAATAAGAACACCGTCAGAATCCCAAGAAGTTGCTCTACAACTGGTACGATTTTTATGTCTGGGATGTCGAAGATGTGGAGATGGCGGCGAGTTAGAAAATATGGCAGCTCTGCTTCTCTGTTTTTGGTTTTACATTATGTCTTAATGGAAGAATGACCGGCACTCCCCCTGAACAGCTCAATTTACAGGCAAAACTGTTTGGTGTTGAGTTTTAAGAGTGACACCATCAGAACCCAGACCATTTTTCCTTCGAACTGGTGGCCAAATTATCCCTGTCAGATAAAAGGTGCAGACATGGCAGCAGGATAGAAACGCAGAAACTGGTTTAATTTTTTTCCCTCCCGCACTCTGAGCGATGACATCACCCACTCCTGCCTTTGAAGTCTCCACGCAATACACACTAATGTTAAACTCAGAGGAGACCTCAAAACCACTTGGTATAAAACTGTTAACCATTTGAAAACTAGAAACAGGAGAACTCTGAAAAGTAATAGCTGAAAAGAGCAGAAGAAGCTGAACATTTTGATCTTTGAATGGTTTCTGTAGCTGAAAGTATGCAGGCGCTGAAAACTTTTAAAAGTTGAAGACTCTGAAGGGCTCTCTCATAGACTTCAATGTTAAATTAATTTTATAAAACGCTTAATATTTTAAAAACTATAAATACCTGAAAAAAACTAAAAGTTGACCCATCATGTCCTCAATAAGCTGAACATTTTGACATTTGAATGGTTTCAATAGCACAAAGTATGCCCAAGATACGCTGAGCCAAAAAGTGTACGGAAGAAAATATAATAATAACTAGAAAAAGCATTTCCTGAAGAAAATGCAAGTTTGATTGCAGAAGCTGAAGCATTGCTTTGAACGCTTATTTGAACGATTGCTTTGAACTCTTTGAGAATAAGAAATCTGCATGTAACAGCTGAATTAATCTAAATAATATCTGAAGCAGTCATAAAACAGCTGAATTAATCTGAATAGGAGCTGAATAATTGCTTTGAACAGCAGATGAATTGTCTGATCTTGGAATAATAGCTGAGGCTTAGGGAGACTAAATGATTTTGATGTAGATATGTAGCAAACAGCTCCATAGCAATGAATATGGCACATATCATGCGTAATGATGGATAAAGACTACAAATATGGCTGCTTTGTATGCCAGTTCTGTGTGTCAGCCTGTCACCATGGTAACAGCCCTGCCTGCCTAATTAAGCCCTCTTTAAGACACCTGTGTGGCTCTCCTTTTACTCCTCTCAGGCAGATCCCATGTATTTTAATGGGGGTTGCACCCTCCGAACAACGCCTCGTATTCTCCAAACCGAAGACTTTAGACAAAAAATAAGAACACCGTCAGAATTCCAAGAAGTTGCTCTACAACTGGTACGATTTTTATGTCTGGGATGTCGAAGATGTGGAGATGGCGGCGAGTTAGAAAATATGGCAGCTCTGCTTCTCTGTTTTTGGTTTTACATTATGTCTTAATGGAAGAATGACCGGCACTCCCCCCGAACAGCTCGATCTACAGGCAAAACTGTTTGGTGTTGAGTTTTAAGAGTGACACCATCAGAACCCAGACCATTTTTCCTTCGAACTGGTGGACAAATTATCCCTGTCAGATAAAAGGTGCAGACATAGCAGCAGGATAGAAACGCAGAAACTGGTTTAATTTTTTTCCCTCCCGCACTCTAAGCGATGACATCACCCACTCTGCCTTTGAAGTCTCCACGCAATACACACTAATGTTAAACTCAGAGGAGACCTCAAAACCACTTGGTATAAAACTGTTAACCATTTGAAAACTAGAAACAGGAGAACTCTGAAAAGTAATAGCTGAAAAGAGCAGAAGAAGCTGAACATTTTGATCTTTGAATGGTTTCTGTAGCTGAAAGTATGCAGGCGCTGAAAACTTTTAAAAGTTGAAGACTCTGAAGGGCTCTCTCATAGACTTCAATGTTAAATTAATTTTATAAAACGCTTAATATTTTAAAAACTATAAATAGCTGAAAAAAACTAAAAGTTGACCCATCATGTCCTCAATAAGCTGAACATTTTGACATTTGAACGGTTTTAATAGCACAAAGTATGCCCAAGATACGCTGAGCCAAAAAGTGTACGGAAGAAAATATAATAATAACTAGAAAAGCATTTCCTGAAGAAAATGCAAGTTTGATTGCAGAAGCTGAAGCATTGCTTTGAACGCTTATTTGAACGATTGCTTTGAACTCTTTGAGAATAAGAAATCTGCATGTAACAGCTGAATTAATCTAAATAATATCTGAAGCAGTCATAAAACAGCTGAATTAATCTGAATAGGAGCTGAATAATTGCTTTGAACAGCAGGTGAATTGTCTGATCTTGGAATAATAGCTGAGGCTTAGGGAGACTAAATGATTTTGATGTAGATATGTAGCAAACAGCTCCATAGCAATGAATATGGCACATATCATGCGTAATGATGGATAAAGACTACAAATATGGCTGCTTTGTATGCCAGTTCTGTGTGTCAGCCTGTCACCATGGTAACAGCCCTGCCTGCCTAATTAAGCCCTCTTTAAGACACCTGTGTGGTTCTCCTTTTACTCCTCTCAGGCAGATCCCATGTATTTTAATGGGGGTTGCACCCTCCGAACAACGCCTCGGTGTCTCCAAACCGAAGACTTTAGACAAAAAATAAGAACACCGTCAGAATTCCAAGAAGTTGCTCTACAACTGGTACGATTTTTATGTCTGGGATGTCGAAGATGTGGAGATGGCGGCGAGTTAGAAAATATGGCAGCTCTGCTTCTCTGTTTTTGGTTTTACATTATGTCTTAATGGAAGAATGACCGGCACTCCCCCCGAACAGCTCAATTTACAGGCAAAACTGTTTGGTGTTGAGTTTTAAGAGTGACACCATCAGAACCCAGACCATTTTTCCTTCGAACTGGTGGCCAAATTATCCCTGTCAGATAAAAGGTGCAGACATGGCAGCAGGATAGAAACGCAGAAACTGGTTTAATTTTTTTCCCTCCCGCACTCTAAGCGATGACATCACCCACTCTGCCTTTGAAGTCTCCACGCAATACACACTAATGTTAAACTCAGAGGAGACCTCAAAACCACTTGGTATAAAACTGTTAACCATTTGAAAACTAGAAACAGGAGAACTCTGAAAAGTAATAGCTGAAAAGAGCAGAAGAAGCTGAACATTTTGAACTTTGAATGGTTTCTGTAGCTGAAAGTATGCAGGCGCTGAAAACTTTTAAAAGTTGAAGACTCTGAAGGGCTCTCATAGACTTCAATGTTAAATTAATTTTATAAAACGCTTAATATTTTAAAAACTATAAATAGCTGAACTCTGAAAAGTAATAGCTGAAAAGACCTGAAAAAGCTGAACATTTTGATCTTTGAATGGTTTCTGTAGCTGAAAGTATGCCAACGCTGAAAGCTTTTAAAAGTTGCAAAATCTCTCATAGACTTCAATGTTAAATTAATTTTATAAAACGCTTAATATTTTAAAAACTATAAATAGCTGAAAAAAACTAAAAGTTGACCCATCATGTCCTCAATAAGCTGAACATTTTGACATTTGAACGGTTTCAATAGCACAAAGTATGCCCAAGATACGCTGAGCCAAAAAGTGTACGGAAGAAAATATAATAATAACTAGAAAAAGCATTTCCTGAAGAAAATGCAAGTTTGATTGCAGAAGCTGAAGCATTGCTTTGAACGCTTATTTGAACGATTGCTTTGAACTCTTTGAGAATAAGAAATCTGCATGTAACAGCTGAATTAATCTAAATAATATCTGAAGCAGTCATAAAACAGCTGAATTAATTTGAATAGGAGCTGAATAATTGCTTTGAACAGCAGGTGAATTGTCTGATCTTGGAATAATAGCTGAGGCTTAGGGAGACTAAATGATTTTGATGTAGATATGTAGCAAACAGCTCCATAGCAATGAATATGGCACATATCATGCGTAATGATGGATAAAGACTACAAATATGGCTGCTTTGTATGCCAATTCTGTGTGTCAGCCTGTCACCATGGTAACAGCCCTGCCTGCCTAATTAAGCCCTCTTTAAGACACCTGTGTGGTTCTCCTTTTACTCCTCTCAGGCAGATCCCATGTATTTTAATGGGGGTTGCACCCTCCGAACAACGCCTCGGTGTCTCCAAACCGAAGACTTTAGACAAAAAATAAGAACACCGTCAGAATCCCAAGAAGTTGCTCTACAACTGGTACGATTTTTATGTCTGGGATGTCGAAGATGTGGAGATGTCGGCGAGTTAGAAAATATGGCAGCTCTGCTTCTCTGTTTTTGGTTTTACATTATGTCTTAATGGAAGAATGACCGGCACTCCCCCCGAACAGCTCAATTTACAGGCAAAACTGTTTGGTGTTGAGTTTTAAGAGTGACACCATCAGAACCCAGACTATTTTTCCTTCGAACTGGTGGACAAATTATCCCTGTCAGATAAAAGGTGCAGACATAGCAGCAGGATAGAAACGCAGAAACTGGTTTAATTTTTTTCCCTCCCGCACTCTAAGCGATGACATCACCCACTCTGCCTTTGAAGTCTCCACGCAATACACACTAATGTTAAACTCAGAGGAGACCTCAAAACCACTTGGTATAAAACTGTTAACCATTTGAAAACTAGAAACAGGAGAACTCTGAAAAGTAATAGCTGAAAAGAGCAGAAGAAGCTGAACATTTTGATCTTTGAATGGTTTCTGTAGCTGAAAGTATGCAGGCGCTGAAAACTTTTAAAAGTTGAAGACTCTGAAGGGCTCTCTCATAGACTTCAATGTTAAATTAATTTTATAAAATGCTTAATATTTTAAAAACTATAAATAGCTGAACTCTGAAAAGTAATAGCTGAAAAGACCTGAAAAAGCTGAACATTTTGATCTTTGAATGGTTTCTGTAGCTGAAAGTATGCCAACGCTGAAAGCTTTTAAAAGTTGCAAAATCTCTCATAGACTTCAATGTTAAATTAATTTTATAAAACGCTTAATATTTTAAAAACTATAAATAGCTGAAAAAAACTAAAAGTTGACCCATCATGTCCTCAATAAGCTGAACATTTTGACATTTGAACGGTTTCAATAGCACAAAGTATGCCCAAGATACGCTGAGCCAAAAAGTGTACGGAAGAAAATATAATAATAACTAGAAAAAGCATTTCCTGAAGAAAATGCAAGTTTGATTGCAGAAGCTGAAGCATTGCTTTGAACGCTTATTTGAACGATTGCTTTGAACTCTTTGAGAATAAGAAATCTGCATGTAACAGCTGAATTAATCTAAATAATATCTGAAGCAGTCATAAAACAGCTGAATTAATTTGAATAGGAGCTGAATAATTGCTTTGAACAGCAGGTGAATTGTCTGATCTTGGAATAATAGCTGAGGCTTAGGGAGACTAAATGATTTTGATGTAGATATGTAGCAAACAGCTCCATAGCAATGAATATGGCACATATCATGCGTAATGATGGATAAAGACTACAAATATGGCTGCTTTGTATGCCAATTCTGTGTGTCAGCCTGTCACCATGGTAACAGCCCTGCCTGCCTAATTAAGCCCTCTTTAAGACACCTGTGTGGTTCTCCTTTTACTCCTCTCAGGCAGATCCCATGTATTTTAATGGGGGTTGCACCCTCCGAACAACGCCTCGGTGTCTCCAAACCGAAGACTTTAGACAAAAAATAAGAACACCGTCAGAATCCCAAGAAGTTGCTCTACAACTGGTACGATTTTTATGTCTGGGATGTCGAAGATGTGGAGATGTCGGCGAGTTAGAAAATATGGCAGCTCTGCTTCTCTGTTTTTGGTTTTACATTATGTCTTAATGGAAGAATGACCGGCACTCCCCCCGAACAGCTCAATTTACAGGCAAAACTGTTTGGTGTTGAGTTTTAAGAGTGACACCATCAGAACCCAGACTATTTTTCCTTCGAACTGGTGGACAAATTATCCCTGTCAGATAAAAGGTGCAGACATAGCAGCAGGATAGAAATGCAGAAACTGGTTTAATTTTTTTCCCTCCCGCACTCTAAGCGATGACATCACCCACTCTGCCTTTGAAGTCTCCACGCAATACACACTAATGTTAAACTCAGAGGAGACCTCAAAACCACTTGGTATAAAACTGTTAACCATTTGAAAACTAGAAACAGGAGAACTCTGAAAAGTAATAGCTGAAAAGAGCAGAAGAAGCTGAACATTTTGATCTTTGAATGGTTTCTGTAGCTGAAAGTATGCAGGTGCTGAAAACTTTTAAAAGTTGAAGACTCTGAAGGGCTCTCTCATAGACTTCAATGTTAAATTAATTTTATAAAATGCTTAATATTTTAAAAACTATAAATAGCTGAACTCTGAAAAGTAATAGCTGAAAAGACCTGAAAAAGCTGAACATTTTGATCTTTGAATGGTTTCTGTAGCTGAAAGTATGCCAACGCTGAAAGCTTTTAAAAGTTGAAAAATCTCTCATTGACTTTAATGTTAAATTAATTTTATAAAACGCTTAATATTTTAAAAACTATAAATAGCTGAAAAAAACTAAAAGTTGACCCATCATGTCCTCAATAAGCTGAACATTTTGACATTTGAACGGTTTCAATAGCACAAAGTATGCCCAAGATACGCTGAGCCAAAAAGTGTACGGAAGAAAATATAATAATAATAATAACTAGAAAAAGCATTTCCTGAAGAAAATGCAAGTTTGATTGCAGAAGCTGAAGCATTGCTTTGAACGCTTATTTGAACGATTGCTTTGAACTCTTTGAAAATAAGAAATCTGCATGTAACAGCTGAATTAATCTAAATAATATCTGAAGCAGTCATAAAACAGCTGAATTAATCTGAACAGGAGCTGAATAATTGCTTTGAACAGCAGATGAATTGTCTGATCTTGGAATAATAGCTGAGGCTTAGGGAGACTAAATGATTTTGATGTAGATATGTAGCAAACAGCTCCATAGCAATGAATATGGCACATATCATGCGTAATGATGGATAAAGACTACAAATATGGCTGCTTTGTATGCCAGTTCTGTGTGTCAGCCTGTCACCATGGTAACAGCCCTGCCTGCCTAATTAAGCCCTCTTTAAGACACCTGTGTGGTTCTCCTTTTACTCCTCTCAGGCAGATCCCATGTATTTTAATGGGGGTTGCACCCTCCGAACAACGCCTCGGTGTCTCCAAACCGAAGACTTTAGACAAAAAATAAGAACACCGTCAGAATTCCAAGAAGTTGCTCTACAACTGGTACGATTTTTATGTCTGGGATGTCGAAGATGTGGAGATGACGGCGAGTTAGAAAATATGGCAGCTCTGCTTCTCTGTTTTTGGTTTTACATTATGTCTTAATGGAAGAATGACCGGCACTCCCCCCGAACAGCTCAATTTACAGGCAAAACTGTTTGGTGTTGAGTTTTAAGAGTGACACCATCAGAACCCAGACCATTTTTCCTTCGAACTGGTGGACAAATTATCCCTGTCAGATAAAAGGTGCAGACATAGCAGCAGGATAGAAACGCAGAAACTGGTTTAATTTTTTTTCCCTCCCGCACTCTAAGCGATGACATCACCCACTCTGCCTTTGAAGTCTCCACGCAATACACACTAATGTTAAACTCAGAGGAGACCTCAAAACCACTTGGTATAAAACTGTTAACCATTTGAAAACTAGAAACAGGAGAACTCTGAAAAGTAATAGCTGAAAAGAGCAGAAGAAGCTGAACATTTTGATCTTTGAATGGTTTCTGTAGCTGAAAGTATGCAGGCGCTGAAAACTTTTAAAAGTTGAAGACTCTGAAGGGCTCTCTCATAGACTTCAATGTTAAATTAATTTTATAAAACGCTTAATATTTTAAAAACTATAAATAGCTGAACTCTGAAAAGTAATAGCTGAAAAGACCTGAAAAAGCTGAACATTTTGATCTTTGAATGGTTTCTGTAGCTGAAAGTATGCCAACGCTGAAAGCTTTTAAAAGTTGAAAGATCTCTCATAGACTTCAATGTTAAATTAATTTTATAAAACGCTTAATATTTTAAAAACTATAAATAGCTGAAAAAAACTAAAAGTTGACCCATCATGTCCTCAATAAGCTGAACATTTTGACATTTGAACGGTTTCAATAGCACAAAGTATGCCCAAGATACGCTGAGCCAAAAAGTGTACGGAAGAAAATATAATAATAAAAATAAAGAAGTAGAAGAACTAAAGTTTGATTGCTCTGCAATCAAACTAAATAAAGAAGTAGAAGAACTAAAGTTTGATTGCTCTGCAATCAAACTTTAGTTCTTCTACTTCTTTATTGCTCTGCAATCAAACTAATAAAAATAAAGAAGTAGAAGAACTAAAGTTTGATTGCTCTGCAATCAAACTAATAAAAATAAAGAAGTAGAAGAACTAAAGTTTGATTGCTCTGCAATCAAACTAATAAAAACTAGAAAAAGCATTTCCTGAAGAAAATGCAAGTTTGATTGCAGAAGCTGAAGCATTGCTTTGAACGCTTATTTGAACGATTGCTTTGAACTCTTTGAGAATATGAAATCTGCATGTAACAGCTGAATGAATCTGAATATTAGCTGAATCACTCATAAAATAGCTGAATGAATCTGAATATTAGTTGAATCACTCATAAAACAGCTGAATGAATCTGAATATTAGCTGAATCACTCATAAAACAGCTGAATTATTATGAATATTAGCTGAATCACTCATAAAACAGCTGAATTAATCTGTATTCATTAATATGTAATGTTGGTTGAAGACTTGAAAAATAACTGACTTGCACTAATATGGTATTTGTAGCTAAAAAATATATGTATAATATAATATAAGTTATTTCAATGTAAAAGAAATTGAAATGAAAACTAACCCAGAACCTCAGTTCAATGATTTTATTCAATTGATAAATAAGGTGGTCAAATAAGGTCAATTATAAACATATGTTACAATATAACATATCAAATTTGACAATTGATATAATCAAAAGGCAGTTGTGTACATCATATAAAGCATTGCTATCTATACAAATAAAACCACTGCTTTTTTACTGAATTGTTCTTATATAAGAAATTCGTTTTTTAAGAAAAAGTAAAAACATTTAAGAAATTCTCCACACTAAAGAAAGTCTAAAATAAACATGAAAAACGTATATACACTGCTCAAAAAATAAAGGGAACACTGAAAGAACACATCTTAGAGCTCAATGAATACAATATTCCAGTTAAAAATCTTCATTTATTACCTAATGAAATATGTTGAGATCAAATATGATAAATTAAAATAAATATGATCAATGTAAATCAAACTTATTATCCCATGGAGGACTGGATTTGGAACCATACTCAAAATAAAAGTAGAAAATCACGTCACAGGTTGATCCAGCTTGAGTGGAAAGACAAGTCAGACTGAGGCTCAGTAGTGTGTGTGTCCTCCACATGCCTTTATGACCTCCCTACAACGCCTGGGCATGCTGCTGATGAGGCGGTGGATGTTGTCCTGAGGGATCTCCTCCCAGACCTGGATTAAAGCATCAGTCAACTCCTGGACAGTCTGTGGTGCAACTGGTGGATGGAACGAGACATGATGTCCCAAATGTGCTGGAATAGATTCAGGTCTTGGGAATGGGCATGCCAGTCCATAGCATCAATGACTTCATCATGCAGGAACTGCTGACACACTTCAGCCACATGAGGCCTTGCATTGTCATCATCAGAAGGAACCCAGGGCCCACTAAAGAAATGCCTTCCCACACCATCACTGACCCACCGTCAAACCGCTCATGCTGGAGGATGTTGCAGGCAGCAAAATGTTCTCCAAAGTGTCTCCAGACTCTGTCACATCTGTCACATGCGCTCAGTGTGAACCTGCTTTCATCCGTGAAGAGCACAGAGCGTCAATGGAGAATCAGTCAATCTTGGTGTTCTCTGGCAATTGCCAATCTCCCTTAACGGTGAGAGCACAAGCCCCGTGGATGTCGGGCCCTCATACCACACTCATGGAGTCTGTTTCTGACAGTCTGAGCAGAAACATGCATCAGTGGCCTGCTGGAGGTCATGTTGCAGAGCTCTGACAGTGCTCCTCCTGTTCTTCCTTGCACAAAGGAGGAGGTAGCGGTCATGCTGCTGGGTTGTTGTCCTCCTCCGGTGGCCCCCTCCATGTCTCCTGGTGTACTGGCCTGTCTCCTGGTACCTCCTCCGTGCTCTGGACACTGTGCTGACAAATACAGCAAACCTTCTTGCCACAGCTGTCATTGATGTGCCATCCTGGATGAGCTGCACTATCTGAGCAGCACATGTGGGTTGTAGACACCGCCTCATGCTACCTCTAGGGGTGAGAGCACTGACGAAATGCAAAAGTTTCTGGTCAGCACCTGCAGAACCCTTTCCTTTATAGGGCTTGTCTTGATAACTGCCTCTCATTTCCACCTGATGTGTGTTCTATTTGCACAGCAGAAGCTGGAACTGATCCACAGTCAGTGTTGCTTTTTAACTGGACAGGCTGATTTCACAGAAGTGTGACTGACTTGGAGTTACATTGTGTTGTTTGAGTGTTCCCCTTATTTTTTGGAGCAGTGTAATTTAGCACTTCACATGTAAACGTAAAAAAAACTGTTTTGCTACACTGCTTTGATTTACAGCTGTTGGATATAACTTGCAGGAGACTAAATGAATACATAACCAAAACAAAAATGAAGTTCAAGTCAAACTTCAAAAGTGTTTGCTAAGGCAGGGCTGAACAATATACTGCACATTATCAGCGCAGTCCCCACATAAAAATGTTGATTGTGGAAAATTATGTAAATATTATTATACATTTGCAATATAATATACAATCACAATAATATACATAAGTGCTATATAATATTTAAAATATATGAGCATTGTGCAATCATAGCCACAGCAAAAGTGACTTTTATGAACATTTAATTTTTAAATTTGGAAGTGGTTTAGTGTCCATTGTTGGACATCTAAGAAATAGTAGTTTCTCTTAGATACTGAAAGGTTTACAGTATTGTTCAGCCACACCATTGCATACTTTTCACACAGTGGTTAGACTGAAGCTGATATCCCCAGCAATGCTTTGAGTACAAGAAGAATCACATCAAATGTGACGATTGTGAATGTCGTGCATTCTCAAAAAATGTCTAAATTCCCCAAGCTTCAGTCTAACACACATTTTAACCTTGCGGTTAACCCTGGGGGTGGATTAGCCCAAGGCTAAGTGCACAAACCTTAACCTTTCATATTCCTACCAGCATACCAGCCATTTATTAAAACAAAAAACGTGTGGGCGTGTAGTGCAATAATATATTAACATATACTATATTTCCGAAAGTACTGTACACTGAGATGCCATTCTTAATTTATAGGGTTTAATATGACTTTGCCCCACCCTTTGCAGCTATACTAGCTTCAAGTGTTATGGAAAGGCTTTGTAGAAGCAGGTGGCTAGGTGCTTGATTGTATACACCTGTGGCCATGGAAGTGTTTGGGACACCTGAATTCAGTTATTTGGATGAGTGAGTGAATACTTTTGACAATAAGGTGTAGGTACAAAATAATAAACAAAATATATAAACATTACCATGGGTACATTCCTGGGAATTATAAAATGATACAGTCCAGACTACGGTTTGAGTTAGGAATCCTGATTCTGTACACAAAGGTTAAAAGTGCAAATGACTGGTGACTGGTCAGCACAGTGTTTCCCTGCAGCAACATGGAGAGTCACTACTCTAAGAACCAACAACAGTGAGCCTCCTCTGAACTGATATGCATACAACTGGTGATGTGAACACAGGATTAAGCTGCTCTTGAGAAAACATGAGGACAGACAAACACATCCTGTACGTTCCTATAAGTTGGAAAAACACATAAAGTACAGTAACTGAACAATAAAAATACCTTAAACCCTGCTGGAGAACAGAAAGCCATCTAAGAAGATGAATCATCATTCTCTGTGCAGTCATCTGTGAGGTGCATGGATCCCAGTGAAACACCTGAAGAAACACACAATCACGCAATTTCAACAGTTGAATGAACATTAAATACATAAATATTACAAGGACTGAAATATGATTTTTTTCAAATTTAAATACATAAAGGCCCATACCTCCTGTCTGCTGTGTCGACCCATGTACACAAGCAGCAAGAAGACATGTCTCTGTATGATGGGTTCACAGGCAGGGCAGCTTAAGGGCCAGCAAATCGAGCGAGGTGCACACAGGATGCTGTATTTGTCTTTGTGTGGTCCAGCAGTGAAGATTATGGACATGGGTGACAACTGATGAAGAGGATATTGGAACTTGGCTTTTGGAACACTACACCAGAAAGCATACCTTCTGATATATCTCTGGTATGGCACATCTCTGAGAAGTTTTGGCCTGTGCATTTACCTACCCTGGCCCAAACCCACCCAGGTAAATGCACAGGCCAAAACATGATTATAACACATGAAGGCCTATAATATTAGAAACCCAGAAAAACATATTAAACCCATATTTAGCTGTATAAAAACTCAAAACATCTCACAAGTTAAATGCTTTATACGACTCAGAAAACTCTCAAAAATGTTAGCAGGTGTTAGAAGACATAATACAATACACAGGGTTATGATAGCTGTAGTAGGTTTTTACGACACCTGAATGGACACATAGCTGTGGACGTGAGATGAAAAGGAGGTCCAGGAGCGTGTTCTTATCTGTGGTAGCGTCAGTGATGACCTGTGCATATCCTCTAGACTGGAACAGTTCCACAATTGGCTTTCTTGCACTGGAAAGGGAATTCTCATTGAAATCACCAGAGACAATGATGGGATGACAGTCAAGGATCTCCAAAGCATCTAAAAGGCTGATCAGGTTCTTTATGAATGTTGTCAAACTGTAGTCTGGAGGTCTGTACACAACTGCAATCACTGCACTCACTGGAGCATCAACCCTAAGAGCCAGAAACTCAAGATCAGTGACATTATGAACATATTGGATCTCACGCACTTGAATGTGGTTCTTTACATACACAGCAACTCCACCACCACTCTTGTTGGCCATATGAGGAAGGTTAGTGTACGAAAGGTGCCTGTTACGCTTAAAGATATTGTAGCCTTCCAGATAAAGACTTGGTGAAACATAAGTACCCTGTAAATGTGTTTCTGTGAGGCACAAAACATCAGCTAGACACAACTCATAATGACTTTTGATATCATCAATGTGAGACGTTAAGCCCTCAGTGTTATGATGGACAATGGTCAGCATATCAGGCCTGCTCACTGTCTGTCTCATGTGTAGAAGAGGCATCATGTCATCCAGGTTAGCTTGTCTCATGGTCATCAGTGCTGCAGTTACCTCTGGGTTGGCATACATTTTTTTCTCATCTAAATCCAGCAAATACAGTCCACTGAGAGAGGTCACTCTGCTGATAGCTACATAGGCCATACCAGGTTCAAAAATACCTTTCAGTGAGACTACAGCTGATGTTGTTGTCATACCTTGGACTTTGTGTATAGTACATGCAAAAGCCAGCTTAATAGGAAACTGTCTGCGTATTGTTCCTTTCTGTTTCAGGTTCTCCTCTGCTCTCTCTATATACACCAGATTGTCAGCTTGTCCTGATGCTCTAGCTGTTTGATTATCCATTTCAAGACCAAGCTTAGTAACATGTTGGCTTTTTTCAGACATTACAACTCTGAGTAGTTTTCCAAAAGCTCCATTGACCAAACCATTTTGTACATCAATGTTCCTGGTGAGCATGACACGAGCACCCTCAGCAACTGTAATTGTGTCCGGTAACTCATTTTTGCCTCCTTTAAATGGTTTGTCTTGACGAGTCATTCTGCCAGTTCGTGGGTCCTTTTTAAAGTCATCTGCATCAATGTCAATAGCATGACTGTGTAGCTGAGCAAGCGTGGCAGAGTTGTGTTCATTCACCTGCTTATTGGTTGCAAAAATGTGCAGCACATCAGTTGGACAAAGGTCTGGTTCAGTAACAGCCTGTGACAACAAAGCTCTGTCATCATGAGACAGCTCATCTGACTTTTCTTTCACACGGATCCTGTTCAGCATTTCTGCAAAGGCAACATCATCTTTCTGACACATAATCTCAGTCAGAGTGATCATCTGGAAATATTCCTGCCACAAGTCAATCTGTGATGGGTCATACACACACAGAGGTTTAGACTGTCTCACTGGTGGTAACTGATAAAAGTCTCCAACAACAATGACTGACATTCCTCCAAATGGTCTCTGAGTGCCTTTGATTTGTTTGAGTCGAGCATCCACATATGCAAACAGGGGCTTTGACACCATGGACACCTCATCAATGACAACGATTTCAGCATTGAAAAGTTCAGCTCTGACTTCATCTAGACGGTTTCCAAGTCCTTGAAATGGAGGTTTAAGGCTTCTAGGTAGTTTAAGCAGAGAGTGTAATGTTGTACCAGAAATATTAAAAGCTGCAGTTCCAGTGAATGAAGTCAACAGGACTGTGGGGTTTGATATGTCACCTTCATCAGCCTGTCTGGGAACCCTGCTCAGTATCTTAGAGGCCTCTGAGTAGATGCATTTGATAAGATGTGATTTTCCTGTTCCAGCACCACCACTGATATAAAAAAAGAACTGTTCTGGATTCAGTCCACATACTCGTTTGATGCACCAGTCTCTGACTGCATAGAACACACAGGCTTGTTTCTGGTTCAGGTTCTGATACATGCGGCGTAGTACTGCAGGTTCAATTGCAGGGGGCTCTCTCATGGCTCTGATTTCTGTTTCAGCATTAGCCTGTCGGCTGTAGTCAGGAACATTCTCTTGTTCATTTTCATGATCAGGTTCTCTGGCCTGCAGCTCCTCAATGCATTCTAATCTTTCCATTTCAGACTCAGGAGCCAGATTACACCACTCATTGAGCACACCTTCATTCTGTTCATACTCTTCAACAGCTTTCTCAATATCCCGACTGTTTTTCTCATATTTGCCCTTGTTACGTTTGACAATCACTTGCACACCCTCACCATGATCTGAACCTGGAAGTTGAACCCAGCCACTATGATAGAAAGACTGATATGTAGGCAGGAAGGGTCTTTTCAGTTCACCATCTGAGCGATGAGGGAGGTACAGCCTTAACAGTGAGCCATAAAACAGTTCTGGATGTTTCTCCTCTGATGGGCGGAAGAATCTGATCACAGCAGGTTTGTCATTCTTTCTCTTTTGAACATATCCCATCTCATTCAGCAAGGGCAGGACATCTTTACCTTTTGTCTGCTGGCCATAGACAATGCGACAAGTAGCTGCAAAATCTGCCAAACACATCTGTTCAAACTCTGGTGTTTCAGGTCTGCTTTTGTATTTGTCGGACAAAGAAGTCATCCAGATATTAACAGAGTCTGGAGTTGTGTCATCAAGACTTGAAATAGGCCGACTCATTTTCAGTGGTTTTTCATCTGTGGGTACGAATACTACAGCACGTGAACACTGTTCCATATGAAGACCACATGCTCGAGCCACACACTCCTGTGCACTGACTTCTCTCTTTTTTGAATATGCCTGCATCACTTGCCTCATCTCATCACACTCATTGACAAAGTCTGTGTTGGAATTGTGTATGACAGTGTTGAGGTACTCAGACATGGCTGATTCACTCTTACAGATGTAACTTGTGATGTACTGAATGACACAGAAAGCATTAAGAATATAAGAAATGTCTTGATTTGAGTCAAATGCTTCCAGTAAATGAGCGTTGTATGCATTCACCCAGCTATCTTTTGGATCACGCTTCAATATCACTGCACTGGATTTGTTGATCTTGTTCAGACACCGTTTATACTCACTGAGTGTTAGATTGCATTGAGCCAGGAGTTGCTCTAAAGTCATGGAGGCAGTTTCGGGTTCACAAAGCAATGCATTCAGTGGCCTGAGTTTCACCTTGGCAGTTTCCATGTCCAAATCATCATCTTCATCATCATCATCACCACAGGGTCTTGCAATCATTGTTTCTGTGCAGGGTGGTTTGGGAAACCCAAACCTGCAGCCAGTACTCAAACCCTTAAAACATGTTCTGGAGTGGCTTTTACTGTGCACCTGGACTTCTGTCACTTTCTTGTAGAGGTCAGGTTGTTGTTGTGGGTCAGGTAGCTGAGCAGAGATGTATCTGTTCACAAAGTTACACACAGTCTGATCATCATCTTCCTCAAACACAGGAGCACCATCAACCCAGATGAGACAGTGAATGTGAGGACTTCCTCTGTGCTGAAACTCAAGCCTGTAAAAGTAGTCAACAACTTTTCCAAGTGGCTGTGCAGGAGACAAGATTAAATCTCTGAATAGAGCCTCAACACGTTTGTCAAACATGCGCATTGCTGTTACAGGATTACTTCTCAGAATGTCACACTTTGAGGACCAGTCAAGCTCATCAAAGTTAACTTCTTCACCTTGCTGTCTTTTTATGGCTTCAATCACTTCAGGCCAGCGCATCTCAGCTGCTGAGAATGTGCAGAAGAATGTGGGAGTTCCAAGCTGTCTGATCATAGCAAACAGATCTTTGGTTGTTTTGTGCCAGTAAGCTGGTGTTCCTCTCAGAGGCTGCATGAATCTGATAGCATCTTTGTTTCGCACCAGTCTCTCAACTTCACGTTTGTCTTGCAACATTGCAGAAGTTATTTTACGTCCATCTCTGGTCACAGGTTTACCTTTCCGTAACTGTATAGTCATGCTGGAAGTAGCCAAATGTATCTCAGTCACAAACTGTGCAAAGAACAAGTAGTTTGTGTCTCTGGCAAAACGATCATCCACACTAAAAAGCCTTGCTTTGAAATAACTGCTGGGTGACAGTTTGATATATCTGTTTTCATCCAGTGTGTTTTCACCAGTAGGAAACTGAACAGGGAACGCCATGGCCTCTAGTTTAGGTGTTCTGAAAAAACTGACCGGACTGTTTCTCTCTGCAGGGGCAACTGAATAGATTCCTTCACTAAAACTCATTATCTCCTCTGCAACATCACATGGCTGTAAGCAAGATTCCAGGGCAAAACCACCATTAGGCATGTCTCCTTCTTCACCTTCTGGATCATTTCTCTGCTGCTGTTCTGGTTCTGCAATAAAGTCCTGTTCACTCTGAACATTGTTCATCACATCACTCTCAAACCTGTCAATCTCCATCATATCAGCTTCGTCATAGTCATCGTCGTTCATGTTTTCATCGTCATCATCATCATCATCATCGTCATCATCATCATCATCATCAGGTACTGTTGGGTCACATAGGTCAGCCTCATCTCTAATAATGATGTCCTTATACTGTGGGTGGATTTGTTTCAGTTTACAGAGTGCCTGTATGAGTTTGGACCAGGTTACAGTCTGGAACAGCTGATGACCTTTGTAACACAGTCGCCTCTTCAGCTTTACTCTCAGGACTTGAGCCTCACTTCTCAGTCTGGGTAACGACTCAACAGTTTCCTGCACCTCAGATGGGACACAGACCACATTACCACGTATAGCTCTTTGTCTGCCTTTAGGAAGAGGAATGATCTTAGCAAAAGCTATGTACTTTGAAATGAGATGCCTCTCCAGTATGTTCAGATCACACAATTCATCTGGGATATTTTTCAGCTCCAGTTTGTTAGCTATCGACAAGCTTGGTAATGAGCCCTTTTTTAGATGTGCATGGCATGTGTGACAAATCCATTCTCTCTTTCTTTCATCAGGGACATTACACTCTTGTTCATCTCTGCATTCATCATCACACACATGAACATATTTTCCTGTAAGACATGATGAAACCACATCAGGATTTTTCATGTAACCTGACCTGGTACAGAGTCGTACTTGATTTGGAAATGATGCCTTATGACACACAGTGCACACATAAGTAGGTCCAGCTTTTGTGTTTGCTCTGAAAACAGATATGGCCTCTTGGATCATGGATTTGTCACTTTGTTGTCTTGGTTTGTTCATTCTTGTGTATTTTCTTTTTATTTTCATGGCACATCTCAGTCTGTGCATTAGTCCAAATGCAGAATTATTTTCATACCTGTCTCGCATCACTTGTTTCATCAAATACCTGTGTCTCACCCTGAATGCCAAGTCGTGAGCATATCTCTGTGTCATGTAAGCTTTCCGCCTCTTTTGAAAATCGTTATCACTCTGGTAACGTTTGCTGATATTTTCTCTGTGCCTTGTCCTGAATTCAGCATCACTCTGGTAACGTTTGCTGATATTTTCTCTGTGCCTTGTCCTGAATTCAGCATCACTCTGGTAACGTTTGCTGATATTTTCTCTGTGCCTTGTCCTGAATTCAGCATCACTCTGGTAACGTTTGCTTATTTTTTCTTTGTGCCTTGTTCTGAAATGTATATCAGATTGATAACATCTTCTCAGGTATAGCCTACCTCTCTTTTTGCAATCAGAGTTTTTATTGTAATTTGTTTTTGCAGCATTTATTTTACTTTGTCTGTATTCTGGTGTGGCTTGGTATTTTCTGCTTGCATATGATTTTTTCTTTTCTCTGAATGATTCATTAGAAGCATACTGTTGTTTTTCTTTCATTTTTCTGTTTTCATTTCTTTGTACAGGCTTTTCTGACACCAAGAGTCTTCTCTTCATTTTTCTTTTTTGCTGTTTATTAAGTTTCAAAAACTTGTGGGAGACATCTTGAAATGCAGTTTCAGAATGATCACATTCAACATTGTTTACTGAAGACACATCTGATGCGACTTCAAAGCTATCTTTTGATGGAAAAAAACATGAATCACTGGCAAGGAATATGACCTCTTCTCTCACAGATGACAAAAGACTCATGTCAGTGGCCAATTCTTCCATAACCTTACCAGAGGGTTTTTCCACATCTCTTGTATGACAGGAAATGTCATACAAGACAACATTCTCAGACCCATCAGTGGCTGTGTTTGTCCTCACAGATGAGCTTGATTCATCAGCATGTTCATTCATAAGAGGTACATCAGCAGATACAGGTCTGCAGTGTGTCTTTAGGATGGCATCACTCTGGCTGTTTGAATTCACATTGTCAAACTTCACAGGCTTGAGTTCATAAAAGCAGGAAGGCTGTATGCTATTCATTCTGTAGCACAACATGAGCCAGTCAATCATATCACTGAGACAGGTGAATGTAAGCATCACAGCTGTACCATGTACCACATTATGCATTTCTGGAGGTATTGGCAAACCATCATTTGTCCTGGAGTGAGGATCAAAGAATCCATATCGGCCTGATCTGGTTCTGAATACTGCAATACACAGTCCAGCCATAATCAGCAAAGCATACTGAATATCTGTTAGTAAACAACTTAGTCCTGCCTCAAGGCTAAGAAAAGTATCTGCAGCACCAGGTAAAGGTTCTCCAAATGATCCATATCTTGAAAGCTGGGTCATGTCTGCCTGATACACACATGTGCGAGCACAAACTTTGTCAGGGAGCTCATCAGTTGCCAAATGCATGCTGTTAGGAAACTGCCTCAAGGCTTTTCTGTACATCACATCACCTTTATCTAAAACAAGATCAAGGTCTCTTGTAGTAATATTTTCATTCTCACAAAGGAATGCAAGAAAAGCCAGTGAGTTACATGTGCACTGCCGGTTTCTGTATTTGCCATATTTCAGAGAAGCCTGGCTGCGAGAAGCACAGATGCGGCTTATAGGAGGCTGGTGTTCCATGTTTACTGCTTGTGAAGGTCCTGGCATACATGAAGCATCACTGCAGCATCCTCTTTGCACAACATCAGCATAGGATTCCTCTGGTAAACTTGGTTCAGCCGGATTATCTGTCTGCTTTACCTTATGTGCATGATGTCCTGATACACATGGAGTATTCTTCTTCACAACATCAGCATAAGACACCTTTAACACATGTGAAGTGCCCGGTTGACCTTGCGCAATAGCCTCATGACGGGACCTTTGAGATACATCTTTCTCCACATACCTCTTAGAATCTGGACACTCTGACTGTGTACCTGTTGCTGCGGATTTAAAACCATCAAACGTCTGCCAGCGGTTCTTAGCAGCTTTGGACCTCTTAGACTTCCTTGGCATGTTTTCTCGTTTCCAAAAATCACTCTTCTGTTTATAAAACCTAGATGCACTGAATCAGCACTAAATATACTCTATTATACAACACCAGAAAAACTCCCAACACCTCCATATAGTTGTCAGTAATTTTATTTTTAAATTACCAGCTTAATAGTATTCAAGAATCAAACTGATTCCCCACAAAGACTTGTCAAAATGTTCTTACCATAAATGAGGGTAAAGCTTGTTTAAACCCAGATAAACCTTTCAAAACCATATAAAGCTTTTCAAATCTTTCAAAGCTGTCAATTTAGATAGAGTGGATAGAGGTGGACAGAAAGACAGAAATCCCAGTAATTAGACAGAGCGTTGTAGATGGACAGGAAAGACAGAATATGCTTTTATACAGAGTAGAGAACCTTCAAATTAGGTAGAGTGGACAGAGGGGGACACAAAGAAAGATTTCCAATATTTAGACAGAGCGTTGTAGATGGACAGGAAAGATAGAAAAACTTTTATATAGAGGAGAGAGTGAAGATCGCCAGACAGGTCACCTGGAAGACAAAAAAGGAGAAATTCTTGAAAAGCAAGCATACACATGTAGATAGGCCTACCTACAAAAACTTTTGGGTGTTGCCATTGCTATTCAGGGAGTCACAGGTGGTACTGAATGCAAAGGTTCCAATACGTTTGCCACCAACACATAAATACATTGGGTCATTTTCTTAAATAAAGTAAAAGATCTTCTTGTATTATTACTTTGATTGGGTTTTCTTTCATCACTGTCAGGACTTTGTGAAAAATGAAAACCGATAACTGATGTTATATTATATTTAAATAAGGGTTACAAACTGTCAAGCAACACTGTATTTAAACACAATGAATACAATTAAACAACTGCATAACAGAGATTTGCCATGTATGTATAAAAATATGAACCAAATTCAGCCCATCACTCTTACATTCTGAACCAAACCAACCATGAACCAAATTCATGGGAAACACTGTCAATAATAATGATGGGAACTGCAGCTCTTCTACTGAGCCAGATCATTTAGTTCATCTAGTCAAGAAGTGCAGGCTCATTTAGCTCCCATACATGTCTTCATTTTTAGAACTTATAGCTTTTATAATGTAACTATGAACATCTTTGTATGTGTATATACATATATCTCTTAAAATATGAAATACATCCTTTCCACTAAATTATTCAGAAGAAAACAGTAACATCATGTAATATCAATCATTGCTTTTACCCAGTATTTTCCATTGCATGTGATTAGTTGCACAGTATGCACATGATGTTTAATCACTGCAAGGAGCACCCATAGTGTGTAGGTGTTAATATCATTCTGCACTGGATTACTTTAGAGAACCAAAACGGCTCAGGAAGCGTCCTCCTGTAACTAGTGGAAACCTACCAGCCACAGCTCAGCAAGAGATAGCTTCTCTCAGTCTAAGAGAAGAAGAAAAATGTTAGACAGCTGTACTTAGGTTACACAATGACACACACCAAAGACCAGTGTTTCCCAACCTTTTTTGAGCCACGGCACATATTTTACATGTAAAAAACACAGCAGGAACAGTGAACACTTGTGTTATTTAGCTAACTGACGACGGCCTGTCAGCGCCGTCTACGGTCTCTGGGTAGATCAAGCGGCAACCTTGAGAGCTCAAAATTGAAGCCCATGTGGAAGTGTCAAAACTTGTAATTCATGGCGCAACTGCTGGGGGCTGGCTCCAAAAGCGAGTCATTTCCCATGTTAAAATGTCCGACTTCACAGCAGAAATGAACATGTTTACAGCCTGGTACATTCTGGTAGGGGTGGGCGCATCGATCTAAACATCGATAGTATCGATACCAACGTTAGATCAGTAATTACTCGATACTAGCCTGATGAGATCGATATTTCTGTGGAAGTTTCTCTTCTATACCTTCAGCAACTTTACTCGTATTTACTCGCGGTGCAAACAGCGCTCCTCTCTCACACTGCTCAGTGCGCAGGCACTCTGCCCCTCCCCCCCTTCTCCTCTCTGCCGGAGCAGACGGAGCTCCTGATTGGCTGTAAAGTGCAGCTAGCGTCATGGAGACTGCAGAGGAAGAGACAAAGGCTTTACTGCAAAACACTCATAAATATCCAGGTAGATGATTTTAAAAAGTGAAGGTTTAGATTCAGTAATCTGCAGCATGAATTAATATTGTCTTTCTGAGTGCAGTAATAAGACATGCAATTTTAGCAGAATGACTGAACAGTGATCATATCACCAGCTGAAATAAATCTAGTTTTTCTCAAATTCCAAAATATATCTAATAATGTAATTATATAAGTTTATATAATGATATGTATTTCAGTATGATTAATATAATTATGCTTTGGTGATAACTGTTGAAGGACCTTTATTCTTCATATTTAGGCTACCGGATCGATACTGAAATCTTCAGTATCGCCCACCCCTACATTCTGGTCTCAGATGATAGGTTCCCTTCTAGTGTCAGTTGTACGATCGCCCGCCCCCCTAAACTCCGCTCGTGCTCCCCCTCTTTGTCCTTATTTGGAGTTTTGGCGGACGTGACGCTGCCAACATGGCGGCGGCCAGCACGTCCCGGAGCCTCCAAACGGCTCTTCAGAAACAAACGGGTGACGTCACGGAAGCTCTGTCTATAGTTTTTACTGTCAATGGGTTATAGACACTTCTCTGCGCTCTGTATGACACACAGCGGAGCGCCACCTTAACCCAGTGCAGTCAGAGTGTGTGTGTGTGTGTGTGTGTCTGTGTGTGTGTGTGTACATACGTACTGACTGCGCTGAGTTAAGGTGGCGCTCGCGCTGCCGGATCAACACAATGACCGTCACTACGTCACTGTCATAGACGAACTAAGACAAATCATTTGCCGTAAATAAATAATAATTATCGGACCAAGTAAGTGATAATTTCCCGGTTAAAAACAGGGAACAACTACTCTTGCAGCATGCTACATTTAGCATACTTACTAACATTCGGTTGCGCTAAGCTAACGCGAGCGCTATGCGTCAGCATAGTCACTCGCTAATAGCAGGCTACCTAGTTTGCTGACAATTTATTCACTAACATTCGAAAGCTAGCCGCTAACGGCGAGCTAGCTAGTTAGCGCATTTCGCGCTCTACCTGTCAGCTCGCGCTAGGGAGTATGCTAACAGCACGGCACATTATGTTAACAAGCACGTCAGCATATTCGCTCGCTAAATAACCCTCATGCGTTGTTCGGGACATTTTTGTCCTCTGAGAGAAATTTTTCTGTTTATTTTGGCCATAACTTTGTCAATATGTGGACAAATTGAATCATTTTTCCTCAATAAGCTTAATTTTACATAAATTTTGTTAATATGATTTTAAAATTTTTCATAGGTCAACGGTACACTGTGGGCAAATTTTACCCCCTAATGTGTTGTTCGGGGACAAAAATGTCCCCTAACTTTAACGGTTTTAAAAATATATTAGATAAATATTTTTTTGAAATTTTTTTGCATAGCCCTTTTAATTAACTTCAGTTCTAATCAACAGTAGTGAAAAAATCATTTTCCCCCAGGATTTTAACCCTTTAATCACCAATTTTATAAGGGGTGGTGCTGAAAATTGAAAAAAAAACACACAAAATGGCTCATTTTTAATAGAAAAGGTGAATGTGGACTGGATTCTTTTTAACCTTTATTATAGTCTTGGTCATGTCAAACATCAGTAAAAAAATTGACTTTATTGCATTATTAGTTTTTGCACAGCACTGGATTTTCTTTTTTTCTCCCATTTTGTCCCATAGACTTACATTATAAACACACTTTTTTTGACTGCACAGCCATGGCACTAAATAATCATGCATTCTTGATTGTTGGTGGTTTACCCTGTTGGTAGGAGGTAACATTTGTGATTTTTACAGTTAACAACTTAATTACCATATTAACCCTTTACCTGCAGGCCTGTGCTCATGTAGTGTAGTTTCTGGCTTAAGTATATGGAGTTATAGGGAGTATTTTAGCACATAATTGTGTGTCTACACACTGTGTGTGTATGTTAGAGAGGAAGAGAGCCATTTGCACACTGTCAGGGAAGGAAAGTCAGGAAAATAAAGTTACTAAGTAAGTGAAGTGTACCTAATTCAGACGTACAACGGCGATGCATAAGCATGTAAAATGAAAACATCCAGGAGTTCTGGCGTCTGAAGTTGTGGATGGGTAAAATAGCTGTTTTTTTTTTTTTTTTAGCTTTCGGAAAACACGTCCTCCAGTAGAGTGACTTTACTTTTAGGTTAGTGTCTCAGTTGAGATCACTGAATTAGTCTAAGTGAGGTCTAAGTGCCCCTTTTCCATGGTGTGTTGCGCTCCACACGACCATACGTACATGTGCATGTTACTAAATAGACACCATAGATAGATAACTTGATAACATAATAAATAATCATTGACTAACCAAATCTAATCTACAGTTTAGTCCCCTACTAAAATTAGTATTAAAAGTAGTTTAGTAAAGTAAAGTAAAGTAAATTTGTTGCAGCCCTAAAAGTAAGTGCCGGGCCCTTTGATGCTGAGAGGTTCAGACTAAACAAAACAAAAACACTAGTGGACTTGCATGCATCCTCCTGGTCATTTAATGGTGACAAGAGCAGCAAGCAGCATGAAGAGAGGATTCACCTGTGCATGAGTGAAGGATTCACTTGTGAACGAATGAAGGATTCGCTTGTGAACAAGTGACGGATCTACTTGTGCAGCCTTCACAGCTTCACAGCCTGGCCCTTCATAGAGCCAGGCTGCACAATCATTTCCAGAGATTGTGCACAAGTGAATCCTCTCTTCATGTTGCTTTCTGCTCTTCTCACCATCAAATGACCACAAGGTCACATGTAAGACCACTTGCCTTTTTGTTTTGTTTAGTCTGCACCTGTAGACATCAAAGGGCCACACGTGCATAGCAACACTTTCTTTGTTTTTGTTTACTATGAAGACTCTGTGGTTGTGTGTACTCACAGACAACAAGATCAGTGTGCAAATGGCTCTCTTCCTCTCTAACATACACACACAGTGTGTAGACACACAATTATGTGCTAAAATACTCCCTATAACTCCATATACAAGCCAGAAACTACACTACATGAGCACAGGCCTGCAGGTAAAGGGTTAATATGGTAATTAAGTTGTTAACTGTAAAAATCACAAATTTTACCTCCTACCAACAGGGTAAACCACCAACAATCAAGAATGCATGATTATGTAGTGCCATGGCTGTGCAGTCAAAAAAAGTGTGTTTATAATGTAAGTCTATGGGACAAAATGGGAGAAAAAAAGAAAATCCAGTGCTGTGCAAAAACTAATAATGCAATAAAGTCAATTTTTTTACTGATGTTTGACATGACCAAGACTGTAATAAAGGTTCAAAAGAATCCAGTCCACATTCACCTTTTCTATTAAAAATGAGCCATTTTGTGTGTTTTTTTTTCAATTTTCAGCACCACCCCTTATAAAATTGGTGATTAAAGGGTTAAAATCCTGGGGGAAAATGATTTTTTCACTACTGTTGATTAGAACTGAAGTTAATTAAAAGGTCTATGCAAAAAAATTTCAAAAAAATATTTATCTAATATATTTTTAAAACCGTTAAAGTTAGGGGACGTTTTTGTCCCCGAACAACACATTAGGGAGAAAAAAAGAAAATCCAGTGCTGTGCAAAAACTAATAATGCAATCAAGTCAATTTTTTTACTGATGTTTGACATGACCAAGACTGTAATAAAGGTTCAAAAGAATCCAGTCCACATTCACCTTTTCTATTAAAAATGAGCCATTTTGTGTGTTTTTTTTTTTCAATTTTCAGCACCACCCCTTATAAAATTGGTGATTAAAGGGTTAAAATCCTGGGGGAAAATGATTTTTTCACTACTGTTGATTAGAACTGAAGTTAATTAAAAGGTCTATGCAAAAAAATTTCAAAAAAATATTTATCTAATATATTTTTAAAACCGTTAAAGTTAGGGGACGTTTTTGTCCCCGAACAACACATTAGGGAGAAAAAAAGAAAATCCAGTGCTGTGCAAAAACTAATAATGCAATCAAGTCAATTTTTTTACTGATGTTTGACATGACCAAGACTGTAATAAAGGTTCAAAAGAATCCAGTCCACATTCACCTTTTCTATTAAAAATGAGCCATTTTGTGTGTTTTTTTTTCAATCTTCAGCACCACCCCTTATAAAATTGGTGATTAAAGGGTTAAAATCCTGGGGGAAAATGATTTTTTCACTACTGTTGATTAGAACTGAAGTTAATGAAAAGGTCTATGCAAAAAAAATTCAAAAATATATTTATCTCATATATTTTTAAAACCGTTAAAGTTAGGGGACGTTTTTGTCCCCGAACAACACATTAGGGAGAAAAAAAGAAAATCCAGTGCTGTGCAAAAACTAATAATGCAATCAAGTCAATTTTTTTACTGATGTTTGACATGACCAAGACTGTAATAAAGGTTCAAAAGAATCCAGTCCACATTCACCTTTTCTATTAAAAATGAGCCATTTTGTGTGTTTTTTTTTCAATCTTCAGCACCACCCCTTATAAAATTGGTGATTAAAGGGTTAAAATCCTGGGGGAAAATGATTTTTTCACTACTGTTGATTAGAACTGAAGTTAATTAAAAGGTCTATGCAAAAAAATTTCAAAAAAATATTTATCTAATATATTTTTAAAACCGTTAAAGTTAGGGGACGTTTTTGTCCCCGAACAACACATTAGGGTAGTGTTTGCGAACAATGCATGAGGGATAAAGTCGCTTTTACTAAGAACCGCACCATTACTGTTTTGTTCAAATTTAGATCAATTGTAATGTCCCCGTACATGGCCAACGGGCTTATTATAGCTTCAAAGTATTTGTAATAATGACTCAGACATACTCACCTCAAACCGACATAAGAGCAATGACACCGACGACACGGTGACGCAGTGAAAAGTAATCGAGGCGTTCAAAGTCACTCGGAAATTCGAACTTCCCAAAAAACTGTTCTGATGATTTAACATGGCGATTAAATAATATACATGCCAGTCTGCATAGAGTAGGAGAGTGATAAAGTTCTGAATAGTTTGGAAGGCCATGAATGCATCTTCGCGCCTGTGTGTGTGTGTGTGGATCCTGTCCACAGACACTAGGCCTGGCTATATAATGAGGGAAAAATGTGCTATGTGAGTGTGGTTTTCATTACGGTCGTCCCGGGTTTAGTCCCGATCTAGCAGTCTTTACATCCTGACACTGAGCCATTTCAGTTTGCTACACATTCTCTGTGGGATCAAACCGTTTTGTGGTTCGATCACATACTATGCACATACTGAATAATGTTTATTGATCACATCCGTGTGGCAGGTGTTAACCGTCTCTGCTTCAGCCCCGACCGTAGTCAACCCCATCACACCACGGCAGAGGTTCAGTGAACAATAAATAATATAAGCAAATATTATAATTATTAATAATAATAATAATAATAATAATAATAATAATAATAATATTTAATAATAAATGTTTGTAAATGTTCTAGTTTGATTACTTCCTGTTTTATTTTGTAGTCACGGCTCTCCCTCTCGTTTCAGGTGTCTTGTCTTCCCTCTCCTCATGTTCTCCCTCCTCCTCCTGGTGATTACCTGCTCTTCCCTCTTTATTCATTTTCCCATACGTTCTTCAGGTTTCCACATTTTAATAGCATAAACACCTCCATAAACTGTGCTCGCAGTCGCTGAGTGGCATGCAGCCCACTGTTAATTTCAACAAGAATTTTTCATATTTTAGTTTTAGTCACTCACCAAAGTCTGGATTTAGTTAAAGTCACATTTTAGTCTTTCAGTTTAGTTTAGTTTTAGTTCAAATCTAGGCTTCTTAAGGGATTTGACAGTTCGTTACACTAATGGATCTTCCAAATGATTTGGTAGTAAACACTCATTGTAAGCATACCTATAACTATATATAGTCATAGGCTAAACTAAGAATGTAACATGTTATTGTTTGATAATGACACTGAATGTCTAAAAAGTGCAATATATAATCATATTCCTCTCAAGCTCTTCATCCTTTTACAGTGCTGCGGGACTAGCTCTGATGTGTAGTCCAGGTGTGTGTGTGCGTACGGCGTGAGTGAATGAACGTCACAGCCACCGGAGCAGACAGAGAACGTTAGTGTGTGTTTATTTACGGTCCAAAATAAAGGCCCGTTCTCTTCAGTAATAACGACCCCCTTAGGATCTCCGGGTGTCCCCGAACACGGTTAGGAAGCAGAACAGGAACGGTTAACAACAGGGTGGGGGCTTCAGGTAGGTAACTGTGTCCTGAACTAAGATGAGTAATTGGTTAAAACGTAGAGCGATCCCCGCAGGAGGATGGCTGTAACCCAGACCGGCCGGTCGGTGAGCGGCGTCTTTTTCGTCGTGTTTTTCCTCGTTAGTTCACGATCAGCAGAGATTTCGTTTTAATTAGCGTTGTCAGAGCTGTTTACATTTACGTTCTCGTCACAAAGTACTCACGCAATAAAAGGTCGTCAACGAAAAGGTTTTGTTGACAAAATTAACAGTGAATTCAGCCTGTTTCAGCTGCTGCTCGCTGATTTAGATCACAAGGATCTATCAATAGATAGGCCCAGACATCATGTGATGGCGCACGATTGTCCGATTGGACACAGACTTGCCAATATTACACAGCATCTATGACGCTCCGAAACAAGGCAGAGATAAAAAATGAATGAATTGAATTTAAAAAAATAGTAATCTATTACTGCTCCAATAGAGTATATCCTTGAAGAGACTGGGCAATGCATGTGTGTGTGAGAGAGAGAGAGAGAGAGGGGGAGAGGGAGAGCGTATAGACTATGAGGCTATATGAGGGAGAAGTGTGGCTAGTAGTTGTGTCTTATAGCGGCAGGAATTAAATGTAGCCTCAAGTAAGGAATTGGGAATAAGGAAGAGCAGTGTCCTGGGGCATCACCAAACTTCTGCCCTTATGTGACTTAATTCTGAGCAAGCATCGCTCACATCTCTTAAATTTAGCCTAATAGATAACTGGTCTGTTCAACTAAATGCTTACATTTTACTTTTCCTGTTTGTGACATAAAATTCCTCAATTCCAGAATATGCATCTTTTGTTGTTTAAATCATCATCATCATCAGGAACTGCTGGTACTATACGGCACGTTAACATTCTCAAATAATAATATGCCGGCCCACCAACTGGAGGGTGTTGTGGTTGAGGCCCGAAACACTAAGTGAAGGTTGCGCACCACCTGACGACATCTGCTCCTGGCCAAAGGCTACAGCAACCTGCTAAGGTTTCTGAGGATGGCACCCACAGGTGTATATAACAAGCAAAAATAATTACTTGTTATAACGCTCGTATATTGAAAGGATTATGTTGATGGCTTTTATGGACCTCATATCAGCTACTAAGCTAGGCTCCTTGACGGTATCAAGAGCAGGGTGATACAGAAGAAAATAATGTTTAAGCTCACAGAGTGAATGAAGTATGAGATGACGTAGACCAGTGTTTTTCAACCGTGCTGCGGCTCCGCTGTCTGTCATACAGAGCGCAGAGAAGTGTACCCAGAGACTGTAGACTGAACTGACATGCCGTTAGACCATGGCAACAGTTGTTTGATCAGACCGAGCTGTGACCGGCTCTATAGTGTGGCCAATCACAGAGCTTCGTGGAAGCGCTCGGCACTGTGATTGGCTTTGTTGGAGGCTGTTGCTGACACACGGTGACATCAAACATCTGGATACTCAGTACCGCGAACTTTGTGAAGCGGCTGCGGCATCACCACGGAAAATAGACAATTAAGTGTTCTTTTTTCATATTTAACATTTACAGCATATAGCAAATGTTAGTGTATAGACTGTAAAATGTAGATTTGACTTATATCCATCAAGTTTGTGTTATGTAACACAGAGTAAAAGTGTTTTTAGCCTCAGAGCTACTTCAACTAAAAGGCACTATGTTATCAGTGGTTTTGGCAATAAATCTCCCAATCAAACTGATTTGGTCTACTTGTGTCCTTATGTGACAGGGGCTTAATCACGAGCAAGCATCCCTGGAGATGTGATTTATGATAGGCCTATACATTCAGATAGCTCTGGTCTGTTCAACTTAATGCTTACATGTTACTTTGTTTGCTGTTTGTGACAAACTTATTCAATAACCGAATATGCATCTTTTGTTGTTTAAATTAACATCGTCAGGAACTGCTGGCGCTATACGGCACGTTAACATTGTCAAATAATTATTTGTATTTGTTAACGATTATAATAGGCTACTGAACAGGCTTGAACAGCTTTGACAGGACTTTTATGAACCCCACATGAAGTAGCCTACTTAAGCTATTGGCTCCTTGACGGTATGAAGACCAGGGTGATAGAAGAAAATACTGTTTAAGCTCACAGAGTGAATATGAGATGACTTAGACCATGGCAACAGTTCTTTGATCAGACCGAGCTGTGACCGGCTCTATAGTGTGACCAATCACAGAGCTTCGTGGAAGCGCTCGGTACTGTGATTGGCCTTGTCGGAGGCTGTTGCTGACACACGGTGACATCAAACATCTGGATACTCAGTACCGCGAATTTTGTGAAGCGGTTGATGGTCTTTGATGGCACACTAATATGCCACGGCAGATAGATAGATAGATAGATAGATAGATAGATAGACTGTTTCTTCAATGCTGTCAGCTCATGATTATTCTGATGTCTTTTTTGTTATAATTTCAGAATGTCTCTCCAGAGCATCACCAGCACCAAGGTGGTTCAGCCATATTTCCGCCCCCCCCGCAGTACATATAAATGTAGTGGCAACAGATAAGCGAGAGAGAGTCCTGTCGTGGCGTCTTGATGGAAGCAAGGCTGTGGCAGGCGTAACAAAAATGAATGTGATTGCTGCCATCACTGATGGCCACACAGTTGAAAAAATAACCCTCATGGAGGACATTGCCCACAAAATCAAAGAGGGGGGGGACTTTATCATGAAAAATTACCTCCTCAAGGGGGACACACCTCCATATCATTTATTTATTACACGCAGCACCTCCTTCTTCAGGACCTTTCCAGTAAATGTAAGCCCTGAATTAAAGAAGGCGGCATTAAACCTGATCAATCCACCATCCCCAGTGGTGTCCCTGGCTGACCTGAGGGAGACAGGGGGATATGTGACAGTGCAGGGCAAAGTGGTGCATGTATGTTTTTGACAACATCAGAGTTTGCTTTGGTATGAAATGCGTTTATTATAAAATCTGACCACCGTGTTTTTCAGATAACTCCAGCAAAACTGGTGTCCTCTGGAAGAGACATGGTCCCCATGAGGGAAATTGTACTTGAGGAGGTAGGTTACAATTAACCTGTATGGTTAAAACCTGAAATACACCAGATTAAATGCAGCATCCATTACATGCATTTTCTTTTTTTCTACAGGACTCTCATAGGCAGCAGGTGGTGATGTGGAGGGAGGCTGCAACATTACCCCTTGAGGTGGGCCATGTTGGCAAAATAACCCACCTCAAGTACAAAACCTCTGAATACGGGGGAAAACTCCACACCAATCAGCTCACAAAATTAGAGGTACGCCCACTGCATAGTCATCATTAAAGCATCATCTGACTTCCTGCTGCTGAACAGTAGCCTAAACACTAAGTAGCTTCTAAGGAACTTCGAGTTTCTGGGTTTTATGCAAAAGAAACACATTTATACACCTTTACATGTTAAAGAGCATCATATACAAACATATTATTATTATTACCCATTTACAATGTCTGTTAAGAGTTCACTAGTTTAATGGCAACAGGGAGAAATGATTTCCTGTGTCTCTCAATTTGCAGCGTGGGAGCAGTCTGTTTCTGAATGTGACGCGTCTTAAAAAGAAATCCTTGAGTCCAGTTGCCTCAATTTAAACTAACTATGACCTGGATGAATGAGAGCATCCACAGATATACACAATGCAAGAATAATAACAATTTCATACAATTTTATTTTATTTTTTTTCCACAGCAGGCGGCTGCTACAAGTGAAGATGTTGTGGTGATTGGTGTAGAGAATGAAGAGGCGGCATTAAGGATCCTGCTAGAAGACACCAGGGTCTTCCAAATTGATGACGACCTCTGGGCTCCGTATGAGACCGAGCTACAAAATGGGCCTGTTTCTCTCCGGATCCAGTACACTGGGCAGAAAATATCCAAGATATTGTAGTTATTTATTGTGTTTCCATGTTTCTGTGTTGAAGGGATGATTTGTGTAAATAGTTTTATAATAAGGCTTATTTTGATTTCTGTTCATTGTTATAGGATTCTCTTTTTTGTTGTTTTGTACTAGGGGGAAAGTTCCATTTTATATTAAATAATTCACTGTTGTTCTTGCTTCTGTTGTTTGTGAAACAAAAAAAACATT
Source organism: Parambassis ranga (assembly GCF_900634625.1). NCBI lineage: Eukaryota > Metazoa > Chordata > Actinopteri > Ambassidae > Parambassis > Parambassis ranga. The sequence goes on along the minus strand of NC_041042.1, from coordinate 20,496,252 downwards.
TAGCCTATATTTTTTGTGTAAAAAAGTGCAGTCCATGGCGCTGAAAGAATTAGACATTTTGACCAGCTGATGATGCTGTGTTACCATGGTGATGAAGGTGATGCATGTCTGTTTTGGCATGTCTTTGCCTAAACATTTCTGATGCAGTGCTTATAGGCTAAACACCCGTTTTTAAGTAGGGTATTGGCTAATTTTTTCCACACATTTTCACATACATTTATGTCATTACATACGCTACAGACAATCTAATTAGTCGAAAATATTCATTAGCTGGTGTGGACAGCAGGCACACAAAACAAAACTCGGCATGGTTGTGTCCTGGGCGGAGCAATAAGGTAGGCCTAATAACACGTATGATTATTTAGCATATTATAGCCTAATGTATTCCCGGCATGGAGCGATTAGAATCTTCTTCCTGTTCTTGTTCTCCTCTCGGCTGTTCCCTTTAGTGGTCAGGTCATAAACTGTACGTAGATCGATCGCCACACACACACACACACACACACAGACAGACACACACACACAGACACACACACACACACACACACACACACAGTAAGTCATACATTGGGATGTTTTAGAAGCTTCCAATATGTCCTAAACCACCAACAACCAACGTCATGTTCAAACTTTATCAAACGTCTCCGAAAGTAAAATATATGAAACTACTGAATTAACACTTTAAATTTAAGCTGGCAGCACGCCGCGTTATTAAAATGGTATGAGCCAGTCCCGATGTGTTTTTATTTTTGAATGTTTTTTATCATGTTGAGAGAGCGCAGCCTTGTGCAATATTTATATTAGAAGTCACGCATTGGTGACATTGATGGCAGTATTTGATACAGCCTGTACTTTTCAATCAAAATATTCTAATTGATAAGCTTTGATATCATTCTTAGCCTAAATATGTTGTGTATCATTTATCAGTTTAAGCTCCATAAATTGTGATAGTAAAAACATGTGTCCGGTAAACTCTAAACCTGCCGACTGACAATTTTTTCAAATATAAATCTCGATCTACGAAACCATCTACCACCAGCTCCCGCCCCTGGCAACGAGCTGGCCAATCACAGCTCGTCCCACTGCTCGAGACTGATATGACCCGGCCACGACGCTGTTGCTATGGGCTACGTCATTCCCTTTACCGAGTTACGTCGCTGTTGGACGGCTATCAGGATAATTTACCTCCATCAGGATAATTTACCTCCATAATTTACCTCCATCAGGATAATTTACCTCCATAATTTACCTCTGTCTGCAAGTTTAATTTCTACCGGAGATTCCGATGTGTTGGTGAGTGTCGTTGTGTACATGCTGGTATGTGATTGTAAAGCGCTACGTTTGTGTAGCTGCTATACCTGGCCGGTGCTCTACCGGCTAGGTTCGTTCGTACATATATTTAAAGTTACCAACGGCTCAGACTAAATATTTGAGCGTCGACTGGCCTCAGTGTTGTTTAGACCTATAAAGCATTTGACTGAATGAAAGCTATAATTATTTAGTTTTAGCAAACATTTCCATTTACAGCGTTAGCTTCAGCCGGCTCGGTTGCTCGGCTAACCAGCTACAGATAAGCCTTGTGTTATTGTTAGCTTTAGTTAGCTCTCTCTGTGATTCAGTAACTTTCAATGGACTTTTATTACTGCAGTGCAGTGTAGTGTAGTATTACTGTGTCATAGCATCACTGCATTGGTTTTCAATACCCTATGATAATGTAATTGTTATAATTAAATTATTGTTTTGTGTTAAAGTGAGGAACTCTCTCTTAGTGTTCTGATAAACATTATGCTTCTCCTCCTTGTTCTTCTATTGCTGTTCTTTTAGGACTATTTACTGACAGACATGGATCCTGTCCTGAAGGATACACTGGTACAGTTTCCTAATGTCTGGAAAAACTCATTTGTATGTAAGTGATTTCATATATTTGTACATGACATATGATTTGATGTGTTTGTTTCTGTGTGTGTGTGTGTGTGTGTATGATTTTCAGGAGAGCTTATGGGGTGGAGTATCTATATGACCAGACAGGCAGGGCACTGGAAGACTACAAGTGCACACTGGATACCCTGGAGACACACACCAGCGTGGCAGTGGCTGAGGATGAGGGCTACGCTTTGCTGGAGCCAGAGGAGTTTGAGGACGTCACTGTCCCTTTGCTGGATGCTCCTCCACTCACTGGTACATCTGCTACAGCACCTCCACTCACCACAGGCAAGTCTCCTGCTCCTGCGTCCCCTTCTGGTCGTGCTTGCCCAGGCGATTCCTCTGCTGGGGCCTTCTGTACTTACCACAGACACATCTGCTACTTTGTCTGCATCTGATGTAAGGTTTCACTTTTTTGCATCTGATATTAACACTCACTGCCAACATTGCAGAACCTCCTAGAACCAATGTAAGGTTATTTTGATCTTGCATGACTGCAGGCTTTATAATTGAAAATTAGAAGTGTGCTACTGTAATATTTGGTCATTATTTTAAATATTTTTAAGTAGCATGTACACTTATCTTTTATTGCTATATTTTACACTGCCTTAATTTTCCAGGTGTTTCATTGGGTCCCAAGGGCAGCCAGAGCTGATGGACTCAGGTCAAGTCCAGATGACTGAGACTCTTCATCAGCATACACCAGTGTGTTGTCAACAAAGCCTGTTTGATGGCTGAGACCACCAGCTGCCTGAGGTGAACACAGCAATGCTGGCATGACGGTGAGTAAATCATGAAGTATGTGTACTATGTCAGCTGTATTTGTGGAAGATAAGATAAGATAAGATAAGATAAAACTTTATTAATCCCGAAGGAAATTCTTGTGCCAGAGGTATCAAGTTGCATTACATGCAGTTAAGTACAGAGTATAAGAGTATAAGTGTCACTATAATCCAAAATAAGAGTACAGTACGCAGTATGAGCACAATATATGATACATGGATACAAATATGGAGATGTAAGGTGCTAAGTAAACATAAATATAGACCAGTGGAGGGAATGACAGTGATGCCTGACATGATTATCTAGCGCTTCTCCCTACAGAAAGGGGAGGAGTTATACAGTCTGATGGCCACTGGTAGGAAGGACCTCCTGTGGCGTTCTGTGCTGCTCCTCGGTAGCCTCAGTCTACCACTGAATGTGCTCCTGTAGGACAGCAGTGTGTCCTGCAGGGGGTGAGATGTGTTGTTACGAATACTGAGGAGTTTCCTCAGTATCCTCCTCTCTGTCACCTCCACCACAGACTCCAGCTCCACTCCCAGCACCGAGCCAGCCTTCCTAATGAGCTTGTTGAGTCTGTTGGTGTCGGCCGTCTTCATCCTGCTGCCCCAGCACACTACAGCGTAGAAGATGACGCTGGAGACCACCGAGTGGTAAAACATCTGCAGCATGGTCTGGCAGACGTTAAAGGACCTGAGTCTCCTCAGTAGATACAGGCGACTCTGTCCCTTCCTGTATATTGCCTCTGCGTTTGTGGACCAGTCCAGTTTGTGGTCAATGTGGACACCCAGGTATTTGTAGCTGTCCACAATGTCCACGTTGGTACCCTTGATGCTGACCGGGTTTGGGAGTGTCTGGTGCTTCCTGAAGTCCACCACCAGCTCTCTTGTCTTTGTGACATTCAGCTGCAGGTGGTTCTGTCCGCACCACTCCACAAAGCTGTCCACCACACTCATATACTCCGCCTCCCGACCTCTGCTGGTACAGCCCACAATGGCAGAGTCATCCGAGAACTTCTGCAGGTGGCAGGACTGTGAGCAGTGTCTGAAGTCCGATGTATAGAGTGTGAACAGGAATGGAGACAGTACTGTCTCCATTAATATATTGCTTCTTTAAAACCTACCGTTTTGTTGTTTTCTTTTTTCCCAGGTACAACAAATGGAGCCAAGCTCAGGAGACCGAGGTGCTTCAGCAAGCAATTGAGTCTCTAAAGGCTTCAACTGCAGGACCGGTGCAGCATCCATCCACACCTCAGAGAGAAGCTCTCTTGGCACAGCCACTACAGCCGGCATGGCCAGATTTAAAAGACAGCCCCTCCCCAATCCTCTTCTCTGAGTACTGTGGCCAGCCCGGCATCTGCTTCACTGCAGCATCCTGCCACCAGCACAGCATCTTTGCTGCAGTGTATATCAGTGTGTATATATTGTAAATAAACACATTCTTTTGGTATCAGTTTCCCCCTCTGTGTTATTCAGTTATTAATAATAATAATAATGTTCAGGTAGTTGGGCATGTAGAAGTTCATAGAATGATAGTAGATTGAACAATAGGTCTGGCAGACAGTATTGTTTGACCTCTGAAATGTGTTGATTCTTAAAACAGTGCATAAACAGGCTATAAACATTACAAAAGCTGTGGTTACGTTTGTACAGGATTTGTAAATACAATCTGATTTCAGTGTTTGTAAATACATTTAATTCCATAAAATACTTTGATAAAAAATGATGATCATCAAAATATGAATTTAGAATCAGTCATAAAACAGCTCAGTTAATCTGAATGTTAGCGGAATCACTCATAAAACAGCTGAATTATTCTGACTATTAGTTGAAGCAGTCATAAAATAGCTGAATCACTCATAAAACAGCTGAAATCAGTCATAAAACAGCTGAATTAATCTGAATAGGAGCTGAATAATTGCTTTGAACAGCAGATGAATTGTCTGATCTTGGAATAATAGCTGAGGCTTAGGGAGACTAAATGATTTTGATGTAGATATGTAGCAAACAGCTCCATAGCAATGAATATGGCACATATCATGCGTAATGATGGATAAAGACTACAAATATGGCTGCTTTGTATGCCAGTTCTGTGTGTCAGCCTGTTACCATGGTAACAGCCCTGCCTGCCTAATTAAGCCCTCTTTAAGACACCTGTGTGGTTCTCCTTTTACTCCTCTCAGGCAGATCCCATGTATTTTAATGGGGGTTGCACCCTCCGAACAACGCCTCGGTGTCTCCAAACCGAAGACTTTAGACAAAAAATAAGAACACCGTCAGAATTCCAAGAAGTTGCTCTACAACTGGTACGATTTTTATGTCTGGGATGTCGAAGATGTGGAGATGGCGGCGAGTTAGAAAATATGGCAGCTCTGCTTCTCTGTTTTTGGTTTTACATTATGTCTTAATGGAAGAATGACCGGCACTCCCCCCGAACAGCTCAATTTACAGGCAAAACTGTTTGGTGTTGAGTTTTAAGAGTGACACCATCAGAACCCAAACCATTTTTCCTTCGAACTGGTGGACAAATTATCCCTGTCAGATAAAAGGTGCAGACATAGCAGCAGGATAGAAACGCAGAAACTGGTTTAATTTTTTTCCCTCCCGCACTCTAAGCGATGACATCACCCACTCTGCCTTTGAAGTCTCCACGCAATACACACTAATGTTAAACTCAGAGGAGACCTCAAAACCACTTGGTATAAAACTGTTAACCATTTGAAAACTAGAAACAGGAGAACTCTGAAAAGTAATAGCTGAAAAGAGCAGAAGAAGCTGAACATTTTGATCTTTGAATGGTTTCTGTAGCTGAAAGTATGCAGGCGCTGAAAACTTTTAAAAGTTGAAGACTCTGAAGGGCTCTCTCATAGACTTCAATGTTAAATTAATTTTATAAAACGCTTAATATTTTAAAAACTATAAATAGCTGAACTCTGAAAAGTAATAGCTGAAAAGACCTGAAAAAGCTGAACATTTTGATCTTTGAATGGTTTCTGTAGCTGAAAGTATGCCAACGCTGAAAGCTTTTAAAAGTTGAAAAATCTCTCATAGACTTCAATGTTAAATTAATTTTATAAAACGCTTAATATTTTAAAAACTATAAATAGCTGAAAAAAACTAAAAGTTGACCCATCATGTCCTCAATAAGCTGAACATTTTGACATTTGAACGGTTTCAATAGCACAAAGTATGCCCAAGATACGCTGAGCCAAAAAGTGTACGGAAGAAAATATAATAATAAAAATAAAGAAGTAGAAGAACTAAAGTTTGATTGCTCTGCAATCAAACTAATAAAGACGTAGAAGAACTAAACTAACTAGAAAAAGCACTAAACTAACTAGAAAAAGCATTTCCTGAAGAAAATGCAAGTTTGATTGCAGAAGCTGAAGCATTGCTTTGAATGCTTATTTGAACGATTGCTTTGAACTCTTTGAGAATATGAAATCTGCATGTAACAGCTGAATTAATCTAAATAATATCTGAAGCAGTCATAAAACAGCTGAATTAATCTGAACAGGAGCTGAATAATTGCTTTGAACAGCAGGTGAATTGTCTGATCTTGGAATAATAGCTGAGGCTTAGGGAGAATAAATGATTTTGATGTAGATATGTAGCAAACAGCTCCATAGCAATGAATATGGCACATATCATGCGTAATGATGGATAAAGACTACAAATATGGCTGCTTTGTATGCCAGTTCTGTGTGTCAGCCTGTCACCATGGTAACAGCCCTGCCTACCTAATTAAGCCCTATTTAAGACACCTGTGTGGTTCTCCTTTTACTCCTCTCAGGCAGATCCCATGTATTTTAATGGGGGTTGCACCCTCCGAACAATGCCTCGGTGTCTCCAAACCGAAGACTTTAGACAAAAAATAAGAACACCGTCAGAATTCCAAGAAGTTGCTCTACAACTGGTACGATTTTTATGTCTGGGATGTCGAAGATGTGGAGATGGCGGCGAGTTAGAAAATATGGCAGCTCTGCTTCTCTGTTTTTGGTTTTACATTATGTCTTAATGGAAGAATGACCGGCACTCCCCCCGAACAGCTCAATTTACAGGCAAAACTGTTTGGTGTTGAGTTTTAAGAGTGACACCATCAGAACCCAAACCATTTTTCCTTCGAACTGGTGGCCAAATTATCCCTGTCAGATAAAAGGTGCAGACATGGCAGCAGGATAGAAACGCAGAAACTGGTTTAATTTTTTTCCCTCCCGCACTCTAAGCGATGACATCACCCACTCTGCCTTTGAAGTCTCCACGCAATACACACTAATGTTAAACTCAGAGGAGACCTCAAAACCACTTGGTATAAAACTGTTAACCATTTGAAAACTAGAAACAGGAGAACTCTGAAAAGTAATAGCTGAAAAGAGCAGAAGAAGCTGAACATTTTGATCTTTGAATGGTTTCTGTAGCTGAAAGTATGCAGGCGCTGAAAACTTTTAAAAGTTGAAGACTCTGAAGGGCTCTCTCATAGACTTCAATGTTAAATTAATTTTATAAAATGCTTAATATTTTAAAAACTATAAATAGCTGAACTCTGAAAAGTAATAGCTGAAAAGACCTGAAAAAGCTGAACATTTTGATCTTTGAATGGTTTCTGTAGCTGAAAGTATGCCAACGCTGAAAGCTTTTAAAAGTTGAAAGATCTCTCATTGACTTTAATGTTAAATTAATTTTATAAAACGCTTAATATTTTAAAAACTATAAATAGCTGAAAAAAACTAAAAGTTGGCCCATCATGTCCTCAATAAGCTGAACATTTTGACATTTGAACGGTTTCAATAGCACAAAGTATGCCCAAGATACGCTGAGCCAAAAAGTGTACGGAAGAAAATATAATAAAAATAAAGAAGTAGAAGAACTAAAGTACTAAATATAAGAAATGATACTAGTAGATATGAATTATTTAATATAATGGCAAAATATAATATAATAGATATGTGGCGAGTCCTCAACCCCGGCGTGTGCGACTACTCCAGGAGACAACTAGTTAAGGGAAAGCTGAAACAAACAAGAATGGGCTCTATGCAGCCATCATTTCCGGGATTGATGTAAGGATGGAACGGTATTTCCGGTCGGACTGTGCAGACGTGCCAGGAACATGGCAGAGTGTAAGTTCACTCGGGGCCTTTTGGAGTTACCAAAGTTTTCTGTTAACGATGTACGTCGTATTGTAAGAACATCGAGTACAACGCCACAGAGTAAGCTTGAAAAGGGTTTCAAGTTCTATGCGTCCTCGTATCTCTGCAATTTCGAAGGTAAGTTGTCAACGCTAGCTCTAGCTAGCCTGCGCTACTAGCCTAGTGATGTGACTGGTGTTTTTTTGTCATGATCCGTCCTGCTTCATTTTAATCATGTTACTAGAATTGACTCGGAACTTATTGTTAGAGACAAGACCAGTGTTGTGACAGTTTATAAGAACAATTTCAAAGTTTAGCTGGTACAGGTTGTAATGCATTATTTGTAGTCTTGTTTCATTAATGCAGAACATGACACCACTCAAATGTGCATTTTAACTGGAGTTAAAATTAAGTTCAAAGAAAGCTTGTTCATTGAACTATTGCATTACTTGGTTCATGTGCAATACTGCACAAGAATGAGACAGTATAGCCAAGTATGCCAGTAGGCGGGTGATGCAGAACAGCACTAATGTTACATGTGACAGGATATGAGTGGCTTACACCACTAACAACCTGACAGGAGAGGTTTGCTCCTATTGCGGTTATTGATTTAGTTTTGAACATTGTATTTTTGCCTCTGTGCGTTTCAGATGACATTACGTGATTCACAGCCAGATGTGCTGATTTCCAGCTACTGCACTTGTGTAGCGGGTTGTGGATCTGGAACCACTTGGTTGCATTGCTTTTCCAGACAGCTCACTATTCTGAATGTGGCATGTCTGTTGTCCCTCCAGTCCTTTCATGCACAGAGACGGAACAGAAGTGGCATAAACCGCGAACAATGGTTTGTATCATTTAAGTATCTAATGCTTGTGTCACACTTACCAGTCACTTTCCTACCACTGTTTCAATAAACAGGGGGTGAAACCAGGATGCCATGGTTGTTATAAAGCCCAAACCAGGTGCTACTTCAGCCAGTGGAGTTAGGTATGTAGATGCAAATTTAATTTAACAGTGTGTTTGCTATTGATTGTTGATTGATATTATTCCTTTTTGCTGTTGCTGTTAAATGTCTGTGTACACAAATAATGTTGACTACCTGTTATTTCAGAGCTGCACTTTACAAGGCCTACAGCGGTGAGCTCCCAGTTCCCTCTACCCTGGACCTGCCTATGCTGGAATGAAGGCGGAGTCTCTTCCACTAATCTGCCAAATGAACATCTCAGCTGACAAGCCATGCATAAGTGAATTCAACACAATAATAAAAACATGAAATCAAGCATTTTAAAATATAGTCATTTATTTTGTTAATTGTATTGTTATTGTACATTGTATTCTTTGTATTTCATTTCATTTGTATTCATTGTATTTTTTGCAAATGAAAGTAAGAAAATCATTACATACTGTTTCTTTTTTTAATGTTTAGATTAGCCATTTCTTGCCCAGGCTTTCACCAAGGGACCATTTTGATAGTTCACCAAAAGACAGGCAACAGTAAAAAGTTGGTTAATGCTACCTGTAAGTGCAAGGGGTATCACTGTGCTGAATATGAAACAGTACAGGCACGGCTCCAGACCGCAGTCGTCGTCTTCCAGTGTCGTGAACACACTCGGGAACTACTAGTGACTATGAAACGGTCTCTCCTGATGTTAATTACCCACCGTCTCTGTAACTCTTCATCTTTCGGGAAAGTGTGGAAACTCAGGTACGAATTACACCTAGCTGATGCTGTGCAGAAAGGCACACAACAGTGGTGGCTAGAGCTGCTGTCCTCACGTTTTTGAAAGGATAATTTTGTGCGTTTACATGTCATATTTATATGTAGAGGTGGCTAGAGTTAGACGCATAGTAACAAAAAAACACAAAAGTTTGCAGCGAAGATTGACGAGCAGTGATGAAAAAAGATAAGCTAGCATAGTGTGTGCAGTCCAGCGCGCATTCAACAGTTACCGGATGTTTGCATGCATCCCGACCTTTCAGCGGAAATGACGTCACGTTCCTGTGTGCATAGCGGGCATTGACCTGGCGCTGGTGTCTCCTGGGGTGGTCGCAGATGTGGACGCCGTCAGATACACGCCCAACAGATGGAGTGATCACTCGCTTCTCCAGGTGATTCTGAGAGGGGCAAGCAGGCTCAGGAACGGAGGATTATGGATATTAAATAATGAAATACTAGAAAATGAAAAATTTAAAAATAAAATAAATAATTATATAGAAATGATTAAAAACGAAATAGAGGAAGTAGAAGATCCACTAGTATGGTGGGAGGAAGTTAAAAAATTGAAAAAAATGTGCATCAGAGAGTGCAAAAGAAAGAAATGGGAAGAGAACGAGGAGGAAAAAGAATTATTGGAAATCGTTAAAACTGAAACGGAAAAAATAACGAAAGATCCGGGGAGGGATACGGGGATTTTAGCAGCTGCGCAGGGAAAACTACACAACTTAACCATCGAGAAATGTAAAGCAGCAGCAATTAGGGCCAAAACAAAATATTTAGTGGAGGGGGAAAAGTCATCAAGTTATTTTTTAGGGTTAGAAAAACAGAAACAGAAACATACATACATAATCTAGTAAACAGTGAGGGAGGGCAAGAAACACGATTGGAGGGGGTTTTAAAAACAACACAGGAATTTTATAAGAAATTATACAACAGCGAAGGAACGGATGAGGGAGAAATGAAAAAACACATCCAATTGTTGGAGAGAAAACTGGATGAAGCAGACAGGAATTTCTGTGACTCCGACCTCACCACTCAACAAATCACAGATGCAATAAAATCACTGAACACCAAACGAAGCCCGGGATGGGACGGGTTAACGGCCGAATTCTATCAAGCGTTCGGCCGTTGCCTTGCTCCCATCCTGGGCAAAGTTTTCACACATATTGAAAAAACACAGAGAGTCACAGAGGGGTTTGCAAGAGGGGTGATCACTTTAGTTTATAAAAAGAAAGGAGATAGGGACAGATTAGAAAATTATAGGCCAATTAGTTTATTAAATACAGATTATAAGATAGTCGCACGGGTGTTAGCAAATAGACTCAAAATAGTAATAGAGGAGGTGGTGGGAAGCACTCAGGCATATGGCGTGCCGGGTCGGGACATCGCTGACTCGATCCTGGCCGTCAGATGCCTGATAAAACACATGTACACTGAAGGGGGTTTTCTGATTAGTGTAGATTTTGAGAAGGCTTTTGACCGTGTGGAACACTCTTTTCTGTGGCAGGTCATGGAAAGGATGGGTTTCGGAGAGCGGTACATAAATTGGATCAGGATTCTGTATAAAGGAGCCACTAGCTGTGTCAAGCTAAACGGCACATGCACCGGTGCGTTTCCGTTAAACAGGTTGATCCGACAGGGCTGTCTGCTGTCTGCCATGCTCTTCAGCTTGGTGACTGAGCCTCTGGCAGAAGCGGTCAGACAAAATGTAAATATTGTAGGGCTTAGGGTAAATGATTCCGAGTGCTGCAAAATTGTGCAGTACGCGGATGATACCAACATTATGGTTAGAGATAGGGACAGTGTTAGCGAGGTGGTGGATACTATTAAAAATTATTGTAAAGCATCGGGTGCAAAAATGAATTTAGTTAAATCACAAATTTTGATGTGTGGGGATGCACAGGGCACTGATAACACGTGGGGTTTTAAGGTAGCTGAAGGGGAACTAAAGGTGCTTGGGGTGTGGTGTGGACACGACGAGGTGAGGGCGAATGAAAAAAACTGGGGGATTTTAACAGACAACATTAGGAATATAACAAACATCTGGAAACAACGGCAGCTGGGCATTAGGGGAAAAATAATAGTAATCAATTCACTCATGATGTCCACAATAAATCACACACTGGCTGTCTGTCCTCTGTCCCCGCAGCTGGAGAATAACATCAACAGAATCATCGGTGGCTTCCTGTGGAGGTCTAGTATGAACCAGGTGGCCCATGACGTCATGATCCAGCCCGAGGAAAGGGGCGGCCTGAGACTCATTTCAATTAATGCAAGGAAAAAAGCCCTCCGAGTTAAGTTGGTCAAAAAACTAATAGATATAAACAACAATGCAACATGGAAAAAATCAATAATGAAAGATCTGGGTCTTGGGCCGCCCCTGGGGATCTGGGCACTCTGCCAGAGGAAGCCGCCAAAGAGTGGGGCGAGGATGGACCCTCTGGCAGAGGAGATCATGACGGCGTGGGCTGAGGTGAGACCTCTACTGGAAGCCAGGGTCGGCGGCATCCTACAGGCGATCGCGCAGCCCCTCTTTAACAACCCAGAGGTTAACTGGGGAGGGAAGGAGGTGGTCTGCGCGGCCCTGGAACGAGCTGGAGTAGTCCGGCTCGGGGATGTCGTCGACCCAGCCGGTGGTTTTGAGGCTGCGGGGACCCTGGCCATCTTAAGAGAGAAAAAGATACGGTTCATTAAAAATGTAATAGTGGATGTCTTTGACAAGCTGGCTGCTGCTGTTCCCCGGCGCTGGATAAAGGCGCTGGGGAACAGGAGACAGCCAGCCGAGGCTGGCGAAACGTGTGCCTTCTCCTTTTTGCAGGGCGGGGAGGACCTACAGGATGTTACGACTCGGCGGCTGTACGACATTTTTGTGAGAGGAAAGAGAAGACCACCGGCAGCCGACCGAGCGTGGAGGAGGGTCTTCCCAGCCCTGCTAGGAGACAGGATCTGGGCCACGCTCAGGAGTGGCGCGGCCCCGGGGAACGTCCTGACAACGGACTTCAGAGCACGGCACCGAAGACTACATCCCGGTGTCGTGCTCCACCAAATAGACAGGGCATTGGAGAGGGGCTGCGCCACATGCGGGGCAGCAGAGGAGACCTTGGAACATCTCTTCCTTGACTGCCCCGCCCTCAACAACTTCCTGGGCTGGCTCAGAGGGACGCTGGAGGAGAAGGCACACGGGAGATGGAAGACGGAGGAAGAATGGAAGCTCTATACATTATTCGGAGACAACATACACAAAAAAGGACAAAAAATACGAAATATTGCCGGACTCTTTGCAAAGCACACAATCTACCTCATCAGAAACGCACGGAGAAAGGGAAACACCGGGTTAGCACTGAAGGGGTTTTTCACACAGAATTTTCAAATGTACATAAGCACAATGGTGAAGGGGTTAAAAGGAAAGAAAAGGGATGCACTTTTAGAGGGGCACAGTCTGTTTTATGTAGAGGATGGTAGGGTGTATTTTAATTTCTAGGGACATAGTTTATTTTTATTTTGTTATGGTTATTTTTTAGATGCTAGTTTATTATAGATATTATTTGATTTTTCTTTGAAATACAGTTTGACGATTTTTCATGTATATATTTTAAGAGTATTTTGATAATAAAAGATAAAAAAAAAAAAAAAGAGACGCCCGATCTCGTCTGATCTCGGAAGCTAAGCAGAGTCGGGCCTGGTTAGTACTTGGATGGGAGACCGCCTGGGAATCCCGGGTGCTGTGAGCTTTTCTATCTTTGGACAATTGAGGACGTTAGGTTCCTTCCTGCCTTTGATCTCCGAATTCTGTCAGACGGTAACCGCGTCACTTAGACGCTCTCCCCACCATTACCTGCTAACCAACATCTTCACTTTTGGTCTTTGATGGGCAAAAAGAAGCAAGACGTGCATAAAATACATCCTGACTGATACCAAAGCAGGTGACGAAAACTACAGAAGACAGGCTACAAAAGCTACAAAGGTTACAGCTACAGAGAGCGTGTTCTGACCTGTATTCAGCTCATATGCACAAATTGAGCTTCTCTCGCTGAGATAATGCACTTTTGGACACACCAACATATTTAGTTGTTTTTCAGCTCATTAGCAATATTATGACTGAATTGAGCTGTTTTCATCATATTTAGACTGAATTGAGCTGTTTTCATCATATTTAGACTGGATTGAGCTGTTTTCATCATATTTAGACTGGATTGAGCTGTTTTCATCATAGTTAGACTGGATTGAGCTGTTTTCATCATATTTAGTGTTCATTCACTCAGTTGCAGCTGATTTTTTAGTGTTCTGACCTGTATTCAGCTCATATGCACAAATTGAGCTTCTCTCGCTTAGACAACCCTCCCGTGTGCCTGGTAGGGGTCCCAGAGGCCCGAGGAGGTGATCCGTCCGACTTTAACTCCTCCTCACTCCCCTAACCCTCCCGGGTCAGAGAGACCCCGGCCTCGCCGGAGAGGGGAGGGGGGAGTAGAGAAAGAGAGATAGAGGGGAGGACTAGGCCCGCGTCCTCGGGGTCTGTAAGCGCTTGAGAGCGCTGGGAAGAGAGTGCGCGGAGGAAAAGAGGGGGATGCCTCCTCTGTCTCTTTCTCTCTCTATCTTTCTCTCTCTCTCCTCCTTCTCTCTCCTCCTTCTCTCTCCTGCCAGGCAGGGGTAGGAATGACCCCACCAGGGCTGTGGCTGTGCTGTGTGTGTGTGTGTGTGTGTGTGTGTGAAAGCTAGGAGGAGGAGGAGGAGGAGGAGGATGCTCACCCTCCCCTTCCTCCTCTCCACTCTGTTCAATGAACAAATCTATCCGGGGTCCTTCTGACCCTAGAGGGCTATGGGATAGTGAGAAGGATATGTAGGCCTGTGCTCAGGGGGCCGTACAGACCCCGAGGACGCGGGGAGGCCGTACAGACCCCGAGGACGCGGGGAGAAGGGATGGCCAGCCGCCCATCGTCCCCTCTCTTCCTCCGCCCTCTCGCCGTCTCTCCTCTCCCAGCGCTCAAGCTCCTTACAGACCCCGAGGACGCGGGGAGGCCGTACAGACCCCGAGGACGCGGGGAGAAAGGATGGCCGGCCGCCCATCGTCCCCTCTCTTCCCCCGCCCTCTCCCAGCGCTCAAGCTCTGTACAGACCCCGAGGACGCGGGGAGAAGGGATGGCCGGCCGCCCATCATCCCTTCTCTTCCATCTCTCCTCTCCCAGCGCTCAACCTCCGTACAGACCCCGAGGACGCGGGGAGAAGGGATGGCCGGCCGCCCATCGTCCCCTCTCTTCCTCCGCCCTCTCCCAGCGCTCAAGGTCCTTACAGACCCCGAGTGAGAAAGATGGCCGGCCGCCCATCGTCCCCTCTCTTCCTTCCCCCTCCCTCCCGGGGTCATTCATACCCCTGCCTGGCAGGGAAGAGAGAGAGAGATAGAGACAGAAAGGAGAGAGGAGGAAGAGGAAGGGGGGGTTGAGCCTCCTCCTCCTCGCTTTCACACACACACACACACACACAGTGTCTGCGAGCTTGAAGTTTCCCTCGAGAGGACAGCGGTAGGGATAAACAACTAAATATGTTGGGTGTGTCCAAAAGTGCATTATCTAAGCGAGAGAAGCTCAATTTGTGCATATGAGCTGAATACAGGTCAGAACACTAAAAAATGAGCTGCAACTGAGGGAATGTACACTAAGTATGATGAAAACAGCTCAATCCAGTCTAAATATGACGAAAACAGCTCAATTCGGTCATAATATTGCTGAAATGAGCTGACAAACAATGAAATAGGTTTGTATCCAAAAGTGCATTATCTAAGCGAGAGAAGCTCAATTTGTGCATATGAGCTGAATACAGGTCAGAACACTAAAAAATGAGCTGCAACTGAGTGAATGTACACTAAATATGATGGAAACAGCTCAATCCAGTCTAACTATGATGAAAACGGCTCAATTCAGTCATAATATTGCTGAAATGAACTGACAAACAATGAAATAGGTTTGTGTCCAAAAGTGCATTATCTAAGCGAGAGAAGCTCAATTTGTGCATATGAGCTGAATACAGGTCAGAACACTAAAAAATGAGCTGCAACTGAGGGAATGTACACTAAGTATGATGAAAACAGCTCAATCCAGTCTAAATATGACGAAAACAGCTCAATTCGGTCATAATATTGCTGAAATGAGCTGACAAACAATGAAATAGGTTTGTATCCAAAAGTGCATTATCTAAGCGAGAGAAGCTCAATTTGTGCATATGAGCTGAATACAGGTCAGAACACTAAAAAATGAGCTGCAACTGAGTGAATGTACACTAAATATGATGGAAACAGCTCAATCCAGTCTAACTATGATGAAAACGGCTCAATTCAGTCATAATATTGCTAAGGAGCTGATAAACAACTAAATATGTTGGGTGTGTCCAAAAGTGCATTATCTCAGCGAGAGAAGCTCAATTTGGGCATATGAGCTGAATACAGGTCAGAACACTAAAAAATGAGCTGCAACTGAGGGAATGTACACTAAGTATGATGAAAACAGCTCAATCCAGTCTAAATATGACGAAAACAGCTCAATTCAGTCATAATATAGCTGAAATGAGCTGACAAACAATGAAATAGGTTGGTGTCCAAAAGTGCATTATCTAAGCGAGAGAAGCTCAATTTGTGCATATGAGCTGAATACAGGTCAGAACACTAAAAAATCAGCTGCAACTGAGTCAATGTACACTAAATATGATGAAAACAGCTCAATCCAGTCTAACTATGATGAAAACCGCTCAATTCAGTCATAATATTGCTAAGCGAGAGAAGCTCAATTTGTGCATATGAGCTGAATACAGGTCAGAATACTAAAAAATGAGCTGCAACTGAGTGAATGTACACTAAATATGATGAGAACAGCTCAATCCAGTCTAACTATGATGAAAACGGCTCAATTCAGTCATAATATTGCTAAGGAGCTGATAAACAACTAAATATGTTGGGTGTGTCCAAAAGTGCATTATCTCAGCGAGAGAAGCTCAATTTGGGCATATGAGCTGAATACAGGTCAGAACACTAAAATATGAGCTGCAACTGAGTGAATGTACACTAAATATGATGAAAACAGCTCAATCCAGTCCAAATATGATGAAAACAGCTCAATTCAGTCTAAATATGACGAAAACAGCTCAATTCAGTCATAACCCTACCACTGTCCTCCCGAGGGAAACTTCAAGCTCGCAGACACTGGACGGAGACGGGGGGGGGGGGGGGTCGGAGGAAGAGAGGGGACGATGGGCGGCCGGCCATCCCTTCTCCCCGCCCATCGTCCCCTCTCTTCCTCCGCCCTCTCGCCGTCTCTCCTCTCCCAGCGCCCAAGCTCCTTACAGACCTTACAGACGCGGGGAGGCCGTACAGACCCCGAGGACGCGGGGAGAAGGGATGGCCATGCACTTTTGGACACACCAACATATTTAGTTGTTTTTCAGCTCATTAGCAATATTATGACTGAATTGAGCTGTTTTCGTCATATTTAGACTGAATTGAGCTGTTTTCATCATATTTAGAGTACATTCACTCAGTTGCAGCTCATTTTTAGTGTTCTGACCTGTATTCAGCACATATGCACAAATTGAGCTTCTCTCGCTTAGCAATATTATGACTGAATTGAGCTGTTTTCATCATATTTAGACTGAATTGAGCTGTTTTCATCATATTTAGTGTACATTCACTCAGTTGCAGCTGATTTTTTAGTGTTCTGACCTGTATTCAGCTCATATGCACAAATTGAGCTTCTCTCGCTTAGATAATGCACTTTTGGACACAAACCTGTTTCATTGTTTGTCAGCTCATTTCAGCAATATTATGACTGAATTGAGCTGTTTTCATCATATTTAGACTGAATTGAGCTGTTTTGTCATATTTAGTGTACATTCACTCAGTTGCAGCTCATTTTTTAGTGTTCTGACCTTGTATTCAGCTCATATGCCTAAATTGAGCTTCTCTCACTGAGATAATGCACTTTTGGACACACCCAACATTTAGTTTTTTTATCAGCTCGTTAGCAATATTATGACTGTATTGAGCCGTTTTCATCATAGTTAGACTGGATTGAGCTGTTTTCATCATATTTAGTGTACATTCACTCAGTTGCAGCTCATTTTTTAGTGTTCTGCCCTGTATTCAGCTCATATGCACAAATTGAGCTTCTCTCGCTGAGATAATGCACTTTTGGACACACCAACATATTTAGTTGTTTTTCAGCTACTTAGCAATATTATGACTGAATTGAGCTGTTTTCATCATATTTAGACTGGATTGAGCTGTTTTCATCATATTTAGTAAACATTCACTCAGTTGCAGCTGATTTTTTAGTGTTCTGACCTGTATTCAGCTCATATGCACAAATTGAGCTTCTCTCGCTTAGATAATGCACTTTTGGACAAAAAACCTACTTCATTGTTTGTCAGCTCATTTCAGCAATATTATTACTGAATTGAGCTGTTTTCATCATATTTAGACTGAATTGAGCTGTTTTTGTCATATTTAGACTGAAATGAGCTGTTTTCATCATATTTAGACTGAATTGAGCTGTTTTTGTCATATTTAGTGTACATTCACTCAGTTGAATTGAGCTTCTCTCGCTGAGATAATGCACTTTTGGACACACCAACATATTTAGTTGTTTTTCAGCTCATTAGCAATATTATGACTGAATTGAGCTGTTTTCGTCATATTTAGACTGAATTGAGCTGTTTTTGTCATATTTAGTGTACATTCACTCAGTTGAATTGAGCTTCTCTCGCTGAGATAATGCACTTTTGGACACACCAACATATTTAGTTGTTTTTCAGCTCATTAGCAATATTATGACTGGATTGAGCTGTTTTCATCAGATTTAGTGTACATTCACTCAGTTGCAGCTGATTTTTTAGTGTTCTGACCTGTATTCAGCTCATATGCCCAAATTGAGCTTCTCTCGCTGAGATAATGCACTTTTGGACACACCCAACATATTTAGTTGTTTTTCAGCTCATTAGCAATATTATGACTGAATTGAGCTGTTTTCATCATATTTAGACTGAATTGAGCTGTGTTTATCATATTTAGTGTACATTCACTCAGTTGCAGCTGATTTTTTAGTGTTCTGACCTGTATTCAGCTCATATGCACAAATTGAGCTTCTCTCGCTGAGATAATGCACTTTTGGACACACCAACATATTTAGTTGTTTGTCAGCTCATTAGCAATATTATGACTGAATTGAGCTGTTTTCATCATATTTAGACTGAATTGAGCTGTGTTTATCATATTTAGTGTACATTCACTCAGTTGCAGCTGATTTTTTAGTGTTCTGACCTGTATTCAGCTCATATGCACAAATTGAGCTTCTCTCGCTGAGATAATGCACTTTTGGACACACCAACATATTTAGTTGTTCATCAGCTCATTAGCAATATTATGACTGAATTGAGCTGTTTTCATCATAGTTAGACTGGATTGAGCTGTTTTCATCATATTTAGTGTACATTCACTCAGTTGCAGCTCACTTTTTAGTGTTCTGACCTGTATTCAGCTCATATGCCCAAATTGAGCTTCTCTCACTGAGATAATGCACTTTTGGACACACCCAACATATTTAGTTGTTCATCAGCTCATTAGCAATATTATGACTGAATTGAGCTGTTTTCATCATAGTTAGACTGGATTGAGCTGTTTTCATCATATTTAGTGTACATTCACTCAGTTGCAGCTCATTTTTTAGTGTTCCTACCTGTATTCAGCTCATATGCACAAATTGACCTTCTCTCGCTTAGATAATGCACTTTTGGACACAAACCTATTTCATTGTTTGTCAGCTCATTTCAGCAATATTATGACTGAATTGAGCTGTTTTCATCATATTTAGACTGAATTGAGCTGTTTTCATCATATTGAGACTGCATTGAGCTGTTTTCATCATATTTAGTGTACATTCACTCAGTTGCAGCTCATTTTTTAGTGTTCTGACCTGTATTCAGCTCATATGCCCAAATTGAGGTTCTCTCGCTGAGATAATGCACTTTTGGACACACCCAACATATTTAGTTGTTTATCAGCTCATTTCAGCAATATTATCTCTCCCGTGGGCCTGGTACGGGTTCCAGAGGCCTGAGGTGATCCGTCCCAACCTAACTCCTCCTCCCTCTCCCCTAGCCCTCGCGGGTCAGAGAGACCCCGGCCTCGCTGGAGAGGGGAGAGGAGAGAGATAGAGAAAGAGAGGGGAGGAGGGGATAGGGCGGAGGAGAGAGGAGAGAGAGGACGAGAGGGGAGGACTACGCCCGCCCGTCCTCCTTCTCCCTGTGTGTGTGTGTGAGTGTGTGTGCGTGTGTTGGGAGAGCGGAGAGAAGAAGAGAGGGGAGGGGAGGATAGAGAAAGAGAGGGGAGGACGCAGGTCCTCCTTCTCCCCCCACCTCAGGGTCCTTGTGTGTGCGTGTTGGGAGAGCAGAGAGAGGAAGAGAGGGCGGGGAGAGGATAGAGACCGTCCCCCACCCTCTCCGTAGGGAAGGACCCCGGGCCCTGCGCGCAACAAGGCCCTCTCCCTCGGGGTCGGGAGGACAAGGCCTGTGCCCGTCCCCCACCCTCTCCATAGGGAAGGACCCCGGGCCCTGCGCGCAACAAGGCCCTCTCCCTCGGGGTCGGGAGGACAAGGCCTGCGCCCTGCCTGAGCGCTCTCCCTCTCCCTCTCTCTCTCCTTCTCACTCTCCCATAGCCCCGGCGGGTCAGAGCGACCCTGGCCTCGCAGGAGAGCGGAGAGGAGAGAGAGAAAAGAGAGGGGAGGACGAGGCCTGAGCGCTCTCCCTCTCCCTCTCCCCCTAGCCCTAGCCCTAGCCCTCGCGGGTCAGAGAGACCCCGGCCTCTCTGGAGAGAGAAAACAGAGGTTGAGGACGAGGCCTGAGCGCTCTCCCTCTCCCTCTCCCTCTCACTCTCCCCCCTAGCCCTAGCCCTAGCCCTTGCAGGTCAGAGAGACCCCGGCCTCTCTGGAGAGAGAAAAGAGAGGTTGAGGACGAGGCCTGAGCACTCTCCCTCTCCCTCTCCCTCTCCCTCTCCCTCTCCCTCTCCTTCTCACTCTCACTCTCCTTCTCCCTCTCCCTCTCCCTCTCACTCTCCCCCCTAGCCCTAGCCCTAGCCCTCGCGGGTCAGAGACCCCGGCCTCTCTGGAGAGAGAAAAGAGAGGTTGAGGACGAGGCCTGAGCGTTCTGCTTCTCACTCTCACTCTCACTCTCACTCTCCCCCTAGCCCTAGCCCTAGGTCCGACAGACCCCGGCCTCTCTGGAGAGAAAAAAGAGAGGGGAGGACGAGACCTGAGCGCTCTCCTTCTCCTTCTCACTCTCCCCCTAGCCCTAGCCCTCGCGGGTCAGAGAGACCCCGGCCTCTCTGGAGAGAGAAAAAGAGAGGTTGAGGACGAGGCCTGAGCGCTCTCCCTCTCCCTCTCCCTCTCCCTCTCACTCTCACTCTCACTCTCCTTCTCCTTCTCCCTCTCCTTCTCACTCTCCCCCCTAGCCCTAGCCCTCGCGGGTCAGAGAGGCCCCGGCCTCTCTGGAGAGAGAAAAAGAGAGGTTGAGGACGACGAGGCCTGAGCGCTCTCCCTCTCCCCTAACACCCCGACCCCCCCCGGGGGTCGGCTGCACCCCGCGTCCTTGCTGAGTGCCCCTGAGAAACAGCGCCCCCGCGTGGAACCCGCGGGTATAGGGTGTCCGAAAGGGGACTGGGAAATGGGTTTTCGCCTGCAGAGAGCACTGTGGTCGCGTGCCCGGGGAACGAGGGCACTGTGGTCGCAGGCCCGGGGAAGAGGGGAGGGCGATTTTTACAGTTTTTTCTGATTGCTTAAGCACATTTCTGTAACTATTGGCTATTTGTGCAAAACTCTACACACAAATAAAAAAACCTTACACCAAATCAGCAAAACATTGTAGATCTCTTGCAAAAGCCAATACATCTTGCTTAACTCTTCAAACCTTTGTAAAAATGGTATTTTTGTACCACACAGTTAACACAAACCATCATATTACTAAGCACACAATGTGCCAACTACACACTGATGGTATCAACTGAAAACACATCTGGCTTTTGCTTTCTCTGTGCACAAGGTCTGTCCATGTGAGGTCAAACCTTTGTCATAAATAGTTCTATAAACACACAGGGATTCAAATTTCAAGTATGAATGTTTATTCACACACATCAAAACAAACACAAGAAAACATACAATTTCACTGAAAGAGAGAGAGAGAGAGAGAGAAAATCAGTCTCATTGTCTCTCTGGGTCTGGCCACAGAATTTCATCAACATCACATGCAATGTCTTCTAGTCCAAGGTACCGGGGAACATGTCTCCTGGAGTGCCGTATCCAGGCCTGACATGATGCCTGGTCCATATCCTCGCATGCCTCCTTCCAGATGCTGGATGTCTAGTAATTCTGTGGAGTAACAGTTTCAGTTTTACATGTACAGTATTGTTGTTTTTCTCATTAGAGTATGGTACTACTGCAAAACTTAGAGTGAGGGAACTGTACTAACCCATTCTCATCAATATGTCCTTATGATGCTTGCTACAGTGTAGCGGCTCAGGCTGAACCCGTTGTCCAGCTTCCCTCAGTGGTTGATCCACTATTGTAGCTCTAATGACATCAGTAATTCTATTTCTTCTTACTCTTCCTCCTTCCTCTTCCCCTCCTCGTCCTCTTCCTCTAAATTCACCTCCTAGTCTTCGTCCTCCTCCTCTTCCTCCTGCTTCCTCATGTCCTCATCCTCTTCTAATTCTCACTCTTCTCAGTTTCCTTCTCCCTCCATTGTTCTCCACACTGAAGCTTACCTGTGTCTTATTTACAGAGCTCATGCTGATTGCAAAGTGAACTAATGATGTAAAACAGTTCTCACATGTGACAGTGTAGCCAGACAGTTGGCAAAGCAGTGTAAACACCAGCCATACATGTGTGTAGTTTTACTAGGAGTGTGTTGATCATTTGGAAATTGTGTGTAAAGCAGTGAGTTGTGTTTACAGTTCAGCAAAAACAGTGCTGTGAAGTGGATTATATTTATACAATTGCAAATTGTGTGTTACAAAAGTGCAAACTGAGTGTAAAGCAGTTTTTTTGCTTTTAGTTTTGCAAACTCAGTGAGTGATTTTGCTATAACTATTAATAGTTTTAGAAATTGCGCTATAAGAATCATTGTTAGTGTTTAAGCAATCAGAAAAAACTGTAAAACGCCCCCCGTCTCCGTCCTCAGTGTCTGTGAGCTTGGATTTTCCCTTGGAGGACAGCGGTAGGGTTATGTAAAAGAGAAAATGAGTATTGCAGTTTTTTCTGAATGCTACTATCGATGCATCTAACACTATCGATGATTCTTATAGCACAATTTCTAAAACTATTAATAGTTGTAGCAAAATCACTCACTGAGTTTGCAAAACCAAAAGCAAAAATGCTGCTTTACACTCAATTTGCACTTTTGTAACACACAATTTGCGAATGTATAAATATAATCCACTCCACAGCACTCAACAGCTCAACTGTAAACACAACTCACTGCTTTACACACAATTTCCAAATGATCAACACACTCCTAGTAAAATTATACACATTTATGGCTAGTATTTACACTATTTTGCCAACTGTCTGGCCACACTGTCACATGTGAGAACTGTTTTACATCATTAGTTCACTTTGCAATCAGCATGAGCACTGCTGATTGCAAAGTGAACTAATGGTAAGCTTCAGTGTGGAGAACAATGGAGGGAGAAGAAGACTGAGAAGAGTGAGAATCAGAGGAGGAACATGAAGAAGCAGGTGGAAGAGGAGGAGGACGAAGACTAGGAGGTGAATTTAGAGGAAGAGGACGAGGAGGTGAAGAGGAAGGAGGAGGGTAAGAAGAATTAGAATTACTGTCATCGCAGCTACAATAGTGGATCATGTGATCAACCATGGAATGACCCTGAGGGAAGCTGGCCAACGGGTTCAGCCAGAGCCGCTACACTGTAGCAAGCATCATAAGGACATATTGATGAGAATCGGTTAGTACAGTTCCCTCACACTAAGTTTTGTAGTAAGTGCCATACTCTAATGAGAAAAACAACAATACTGTACATGTAAAACTGAAACTGTTACTCCACAGAATTGCTAGACATTCAGCATCTGGAAGGAGGCATGCGAGGATATGGACCAGGCC
The DNA here is from genome assembly GCF_900634625.1 of Parambassis ranga. Taxonomy (NCBI): domain Eukaryota; kingdom Metazoa; phylum Chordata; class Actinopteri; family Ambassidae; genus Parambassis; species Parambassis ranga. The sequence continues at coordinate 20,472,565 of NC_041042.1, read as the reverse complement.
TGGATACGGCACTCTAGACCTTGGACACTCTCCCGACCGAGAGTGTGTCTCTGCGCTGTCAGAGTCAGATTGAGGGATAGAAGAAGGCACATATAAAAGGTACATTTTAACATACAGCAGGTATGCAAGAAGGATTTGGTAAGTGGTAATCATGTCTACATGGAAGACAATTGATGAACAGATGAGTAAGATGTCGAGCCATTACTGGATATAGGCAGGAGCAGAGGGACAACAGAAGGCTGCAGCTGAGATGGAAGCAGCAGACAGAACAGGGAGTGAAAAGAGATGATAAAAAGCCGCTAAAAAGTGTGATTGCAACAGCGGAGAATAAAGTTAAACTAGAGAGAGAGAGAAAGGAGGAGATTATTAGATTATTAGTGTTAGAGACAGTTGAGTTGAAGGAGGCCGCGAAGGCTGATGAGGAGAGACGTGAGATTCTATATCAGGCATATCTGTGCTGCAAGGAGTCTGGTAGTACCACTGACATTAAACAGGAAGTAGAGAGCGAGGGAACTCAGGGGGCTGAGATACCGCCTCCCTATTCACCCGCCTCTGCTGTAGCTTCTGCTTCACCTCAGACCCCACTTCCTGGGATGTACCCCATCATGACTGTCCCTGATGGGAGGGGGCGAGTAACAGACAGACAGACAGGAGTGAACTCTAGTCAACCTGGTGCCCAGCAGGACTTGTACAGACAGGCAACAGAGGAGGGGCTTCCCCTTTTGCTTCAGCAGGCCCTGAAAAATGACCCTGATTTACCAGGAAGTGATTCTGTTGCTTGGGAGAGAAATGTTGTGCACCATATGAATCTACACACAGAAAACACTGACAAAGATAACATGGAGATGAAAGGGCTGCAGACACAATTATTAAAGCTGCAGTTAGCTCAAGCTACAAAGGAAGCAGCATTATCAGAGGAAAATGAAGAAATACACCGGTTTGAGTGGAGGTAACTGCTTCTATTGTGGAAAACTGTGTTAGCAGGCCAGCACCACAGTTATTGTTTCATTTGCTCCAGCTCTTTACCAGTGAGTTTGATGGGCAGAGACTTGTTTATCAAAACTGGAACCTCCATTATGTGCTCCCCAGATGGATTAATAGTGACTTTTCTTACTAGACAGACTTTTTATGCTCCCAGAGTGTGGCTGATGAGAACCACTATGATACAAATGTCTTATGAAGATATCTGCTGGATTCGTTTTCTGCCTGAGTCTCCTCAAGGTGGCGGTTTCCTCAGTCTATTCCAACGGTGGAAACCCCAGATAATGTCTTTCTGACCCTATAGGCTGTCCACTGATCCCTGTAGGTTATTCTCTTCTATGACAGGTGTGAGGATCTCTTCTATCAGGAGAGGTTCTCCTCCTAATGAGAGGGACTATACTGGTCCATCACAGCAGCTAAATTGTTTGTGGCTGAGGAGGGAGTAGCTGCTGACGTATAGTTAACACCAGAATACTTTAAATGGCTCAAAATGGCAGATGATAGTGTGCCATTTGTTTGTTTAGTCATTGTTCCACACATAATATTACAGAATTAGGCTCCATGGTTAATGTAAAGCTATTTCTAATAAATAGGCACAGAGGATAGGTGTTTAGAATTCTTCAACCTTTAAACCCTCAGGAGACCCTCGTGACATTTTGTGCCATTTCATTTTTAATTTTCAAGCCATTTTAGGTGTGTTGAAGGTACATAGCTCAAAATTGCCAAAGGATATTCATTTTTAACAGATTTTTGAATTTTAGCCTCGGTTACTTAAATTAGCCTATAATGGCTGTGCTATGCAAAAACTCACAAATTTGTCCCTCAGGACAAAACGTGCCCCATTGAAAACTATTTTAACTGCCATTTTTGACCCTCCATTTATCTTAACATAAAATAATGCAGTCCTTTATGTTGAGATATCATTTTAAACTACAGGCTTCCAATTTTTAATTTTTATATTTGTCCACTAGTTGGCGCTATTTTTTCCCATTCAAACCATGTAGCAAAAATTCACAATTTTTACTATTTTCTGCCAGGGTGTCTTGCTCCTGAATTTGTGAATTTGCATCACTTTTAATGTTGAATAATCAACATCAATTTAATGTTGATAACGATGATGTGTGTGTGTGTGCGTGTGTGTGTGTGTGTGAGAGAGAGAGAGAGAGAGAGAGTGTGTGAAATGTGAAAGAGCTTTTGTGTGCAGAGCACCTCTCTTTCTGTGTGCGCGTGTGTGCGTGTGTGTCCAACTTCAATGGTCTTGACTGTTTGAACACTTAGCAAGAACCCAAACAAAACTGGACTTTGTTTTGATTGTTGCTCAGGTTGTTTATGCAGGTGCAGTGCCAAAGGTATTCCCTTACCGATCCAAATAACTGAATTTAGGATTTCCAATCATTTCCATGGACATAGGTATATAAAATCAAGCACCTAGACATACAAGCTGCTCCTACAAACATTTGTGAAAAAATGGGCCGCTCTCATGAGCTCAGTGAATTCCAGTGTGGTACTAGGATAGGAAGCCACCTGTGCAACAAGTCCAGTCATGAAACTTCCCTGTTACTAAGTGTAAAGGATTACAAAGACGACTTTTATTTTGACACTTCCTGCCAGACCGGAAGTTTATGAGCGACGCACATAGACAAGGAGGGTGATAGAAAAGAGCGCTAACAACACGGATACAGAAAGACGGTAAACTAAGTACAAAACAAGGACAATCAGTAACTACGGTCAAACGAGGCAGAAGTTGGTCGGGAAATCAAAGGGAACACGAAGTCTACATTAAAATGGAAGATCCACAAGCTTCATCTGCAAGTTCAAAGGATACTAATGAACAAATTGCTGATCTGCAAAGGGAAATTGAAGAATTAACACATCTACTTCAAAATGAAGGTGAGAATAAAAGGCAAGACATAAAGGAAACAATAAAATATAAAGAAAAACTGTTGGCTGATCTGAGCAAACCCCAGAGCAACTCAGATATAGTTCGTCGCTCTGAAAGAATAAAAGCACCAACAGAAAAAATGCTTGCATATCAAAGAGAAGAAGCAAATAAAAGGGAAAGAAAACTTGTGAGTTTATAACGAACAGTGGAAAATACAAGGAAGAGAGACAAGGGAAAGCTTAAAGTCTGACATCAGTGAAACACAGCTGTCATCATGTGCAGACAATCTGGAGAAAGTTATCTTTGAGAGATTGACTGGCATTGATGGAGACTTTGAGGCAGAGCATGGAAGAGTTTGTCTACGTGAGCTTTTAGATGCACTTTCCATATACGGTTCCACTGCTGCAAACACAAGCATCTCTCACTCCTCATCATCGTCATACCTAGTATCAAAACGGGCTGATGCAGCTGCAGAATTAGCAGCGAAAGAGGCTGAATATAAGATAGCTCAAGAGGAAAGAAAGCAAAGAGAAAGGATAAAGGCTGGAGGAGCAACACAAGAAAGAAATAGAAATCCAGAAACAAGAGCTAGAATGTCTACAGGGCGAAAAGGATGTAAAGGCAGCTCGGGCCAGACTGGAGGCCTATGAAAAAGAGATAACGCAAATGAGTGATGCACAACCAATCAAGAGTGAGCAAGTGAGTCTGAATCCTGTACCACAGTCCCCTACACCAGCTCCATCAAACTCACCCATGTTGTCAGAACCCCCTGGTGTCATTCAGCTTGCAAAGGCCCTGCAGGATAGTATAATGATGAACAGGCTTCCTACACCAGAACCAATGATATTCTTTGGTGAGCCAATTCACTTTATTGAATGGAAATCTACTTTCATGTCACTGATTGATCAAAAGGGCATTCCTGCTGCAGATAAACTGTATAATATAAAAAGATATGTAAGTGGTCCAGCTCGTAAATGCCTTGAGGGAACCTTCTACAGAAATGATGAAGAAGCTTACCAAGATGCCTGGGAAAGGCTCAACCAGCGATAAGGCCAGACATTTGTCATTCAGAAGAGATACTGAACGACTGTGATGAAAACCAAAGACTGTTACAAAAACTGCCTGAATGGACAGCAGCCAGGTGGAATCGCAATGTCACAAAGACCTTGATGGAGGGCAAAGATTTTCCCAGCTTTAGTGATTTTGCTACATTCCTGACAATGGAAGCAAAGTTGCCTGTAAAACCTCATAAAAATGTCTCTTGAAGATAGAAGGGCATATGTTAAAGACAACAATCTGTGTTATGGCTGTTTGAAGAAAGGTCACAGTGCAAAAGACTGTAGACACCGCCTCACCTGTGACGTTTGTGCAAAAAGGCACCCATCCTGTCTTCATGATGAAAATTTCAAGAAAGATCTAAAAGGACAAAGGCATGTGAGTAGAGAAAATGCACTACAGAATAACACAGCAGTGATAACACCTGCCATGTCACTTCATGTTGCCAGAGAAGGACAATCAGTCAGTACCTCAATGATAGTTCCAGTGTGGGTGTCATCAGCTGTAAAGAAAAAAAGAAAGAAAAACTTGTATATGCATTATTAGACACACAGAGCGATACTGCCTTTGTTGATCAGGATGTGAGTCGTGAACTGCAAGCCAATGCTACTCCAGTGAAACTAAAGCTAACTACCATGATGGGAAAGAACACAGTTGTAAATAGTGAAAGGGTGTCTGATCTTCTTGTTATAGGATACAGCTCAACAACAGTCATCAAAATCCCTCATGCATATACAAAAGACTACATACCTGCAAACCGAGAGAACATACCAACCTGTGAAACTGCCAAGCGCTGGTGTCATCTGTCACAAATCATAGATGAAGGCCCTCCTCTCCTCAGCTGTGAAGTGGGTCTCCTCATAGGTTATAACTGTTCCAGAGCATTAGCACCCAAGCAAACAATATTAGGCAAAGATGACGAGCCTTATGCTATCCAGACGGACCTAGGGTGGAGCATAGTTGGCAGTTCAGAAACTCACCTGCAGATGGACATGAAGAGCAGCCTCTGTCATCGTGCTACTGTGAAAGAAATGCCCCCAGTAACTCCCATGGATGCAATCCGCGCACTGGAATGTGACTTTAGAGAAGCCAGCGGAAATGACAACACAGTGTCTCAAGAAGATATTATCTTCCTCGACAAGCTTCAAAAAGGCATAAAGAAAACAGAAGAAGGGCATTACGAGATGCCATTGCCATTCAAGGAAAGGCCACAAATGCCTGAAAACAGACAGCTGCCTCAATCACCTCAAAAGAAAACTCACTCGAGATGAGAAATACAGACAGGATTACATCAAATACATGAATGGCATCATTGAAAGGTGAAGCAGAGGAAGCTAAAGATGATGGACTCCCTGGTGAGACATGGTATATACCACATCATGGCATCTATCACCCAAAGAAGCCTGAAAAGCTGCGTGTTGTGTTCGACTGCTCAGCCAAACATAAAGGGACCAGTCTCAATGAACATCTTCTGGCTGGCCCAGACATGATCAACAATATGACAGGTGTCCTTGTACGCTTTAGGCAACATCAAATAGCCCTATTATGCGACATAGAAAAAATGTTCCATCAATTCCAAGTCAGAGAAAATGACCGCAACTACCTCCGCTTCTTATGGTGGAAAAATGGAGACAAAAGCACGCAACCTCAAACATACAGGATGACAGTACATCTCTTTGGTGCTGTCTCTTCACCAGGATGTGCAAACTATGCACTGAAACATCTAGCCAAAGAGAATACACATTCCAACTGGGCTCTCAGTTCATAGCTAGAGACTTTTACGTAGATGATGGAGTCATGAGTGTAAAAACAGTGGAAGATGGCATACAGCTAGCTCGAGAGGCACGTGAGCTATGTGCCAGAGGAGGCCTGCGGCTGCATAAATTTGTGTCCAACAGTAGTACTGTCCTAAGCAGCATACCAGCATCAGAGCATGCAATTGACATCAAAACAAAGGACCTCGCTCTCTGTGAGACACAAACAGAGAGAGCACTAGGCATTCATTGGAACATAGAAATACTACTACCAGGGGTAAGGAACGACAAAACGCAAATTCCATAAATTGAAAACTGTTTTCTCTGTTAAAAATGCAGCTAACCTTCACACATGGAGGAGGGAAGACCACTCACTGCCACAGCAGGACACCCAGGACAAATGGGTAAAGAACCTTTCAGACAGACAACTGAGCCAGCCGGAAAAACGTGTTGGCCAAAGGACTCAACTTTCCAATCTCGCCAGAGCAGATTCCAGTGGTGGACCTCATCACAGCCACAGAGTCAGCCATCAAGAACAACAACCTGACAGACACAGAAGCTGAGCAACTCCGCTTGAAGGTCACAGCCACACTCTCCACTGCTAAAGCACCGCCATCCAACCTCTCCAGTGATGAAAGGAAGGCCCTGATTGCACTACAAAAGGACCGGGACATCACCATCTTATCAGCAGACAAAGGAAGATGCACAGTGGTGCTCAACACACAGGACTACCACGCCAAAGTGACAGAACTCCTCAGTGACACAGCCACATATGAGACACTGAAGAGGGACCCCACCGGAAACTACAAGAAGAAACTAGTCAGCTACCTACAAAAACTGGAGAAGGACCAAATCATCAACCGCAAGCTCTATTTTCGACTGTATCCTGGGGAAGCCACTCCACGCCTGTATGGACTCCCCAAGATACACAAGGAAGGAGTCCCCCTCAGACCCATCGTCAGCAGCACAAACTCAGTCACATACAACGTGGCTAAGCACTTGGCTGAACTCCTGACACCACTGGTAGGTGACACACCACATCACATTCACAACTCGCAGGACTTTGTGAACAAGGTGGAGAAGATCCAAATGGACCCAGATGACACCATGGTCTCATTTGATGTCACCTCCTTGTTCACCTGCATCCCTACATCAGAAGCCACAGAGATGGTAAGGACTTGCCTCACACAAGACAGCACACTCAAGGAGAGAACCAACCTAACGCCAGACCACATCTGTGACCTACTGGACCTCTGCCTGACCACCACTTATTTCCAGTACAATGGGAACTTTTACAGACAGAAGCACGGCTGTGCGATGGGATCACCTGTGTCTCCTATTGTGGCCAACCTCTACATGGAAGAAGTGGAGAGAAGAGCCCTGAGTTCCTATCCTGGAACCACCCCCCCCACTGGTTTAGATATGTGGATGACACCTGGGTCAAAATCAAGACCAACGAAGTGGAACGGTTCACAGAACACATCAACGCAGTGGATAACAACATCAAGTTCACTCACGAGGACACCAAGGACAACAATCTGGCCTTCTTGGACTGCACAGTACATATTGAGGAGGACAGGAGCCTCAATGTGGAAGTGTACAGGAAACCCACACACACGGACCAGTACCTGTTGTTTGATTCACACCACCCACTGGAACACAAACTGGGAGTCATCAGGACCCTGCAGCACAGAGCACAAACTGTACCCACCAGCTCAGAGGGGAACAACACCACATCAGGAAGGCCCTGCAAACATGTGGCTACCCGAAGTGGGCACTCATCAAAGCCACAAAAACAAGACCCCCTAACAACAAGAAGAAGGACAACACCAGGCGGAGAAAGAACATCTCCATTCCATATGTGTCAGGAGTATCAGAGAAACTCCGCAGGATCTTCAACAACCATGACATCCCGGTCCATTTCAAACCTATGACAACACTGAGACAGAGACTGGTTCACCCGAAGGATAAGATTCCCAGGGAGAAACACAGCAATGTGATATATGCAGTCCAGTGCAGTGAGGAATGCTCTGATCTGTACATTGGAGAAACTAAACAACTCCACAGAAGAATGGCTCAGCACAGGAGAGCCACCTCCTCAGGACAAGACTCAGCTGTTCACCTCCACCTCAAAGACAAAGGACACTCCTTTGAGGAGAACAACGTTCACATTTTAGACAGGGAGGAAAGGTGGTATGAAAGAGGAGTCAAGGAAGCCATCTATGTTAAGCTGGAAAAACCTTCCCTTAACAGAGGTGGTGGCCTCAGACATCATCTTTCTACCACATACAATGCAGTGATTCCATCCATTCCCAGGAAGTTTGCACATACTCACAGTAAGAACAAAGGGCTGTCAATCAGTCCCCCTCCGGCAGTTTCATAGTCGTTAGCCAGTCATTAGACACACCTGGCCCAGTCAGCCAGAACATCACAGGTAAGTATGGAAACATTTGTAAGTTTTTTTTTTTAAGTAAAGTTTTAAGTAAGTTTTACCCAGACCCACCCACATAGGTCTGCAACCACATATAAACCATGTTTCCCCACCAAACAGTTAGAACTGATGAAGCTGCTTGGATGAGCAGCGAAACATCTTCTAGAAAACTCTACAAGTCCAGACGCCTTGCTTCAATCTTCTCTAAATACTACTTTCAATATTGCCCTGAAAGACCAACCTCCCACATGTCGTGGAATATTATCCACAGTTGCAGCGATATATGATCCTCTGGGTTTTGTCGCCCCCTATCTCCTCCATGGCAAAAGAATCTTACAAGAAATGTGTCGCCAAGGAACTGGGTGGGACGACCCGCTGCCTGCTCATCTGGGGCCACGGTGGGAGTGCTGGAAAAAGGATCTCAATAATCTGGAGAAACTGCTGATGTTCACTGTGTTTTTGTCATGGGAAAAGCTAGAGTGTCCCCCTCAAAGGTCACCACGATTCCAAGGTTAGAGCTCACAGCAGCAACAGTCTCAGTCACAGTGAGTAATACGCTCAGAGAAGAGCTGTTATTCAGTAATGTGGAAGAGTTCTTTTGGACAGACTCTAAAGTTGTCATAGGATACATAAGTAATGAGGCAAGACGTTTTCATACATTCGTCGCTAACAGAGTGCAAAGGATCCGCAACAACACGACACCCCAGCAGTGGTTTTATGTTCCAACTTGTGAAAACCCAGCAGACAAAGCATCTAGGGGAAACGACAGTAGAAGAACTGCTCTCAACCAACTGGTTAACAGGCCCAAAATTCCTGTGGGAAAAAGAAATACAACTCCCTGCAAAGGAGATCACAGAGCTTCCAGTTGGAGATCCTGAGGTGAGAAAGGTGCAAACATTACACACACAAACTGCAAAAAATACAAACCTCACTGACCGTCTGGTAGGGCTGAACGATTTTAAGAATAAATTGAATTGCGATTTTTCTGGCAAATATTGCGATTTCGATTTCATCCACGATATTTTTTCAAATCAAGTTTTAGTGCACATGAGCATTTGCAAAGATCAGAGAAACTTACATCATACCTAGGGTGGGCTATCAATCATGATCACGATTTTGCATGTTTCTGTGTAAATGACTTCAGGTAGCCTACTCTGTCACTTCTCAAAAACTATCAGTAGATCTAAAAGTAAACGCTGATAACGTGCACTCAGTATTAGTTTTCAATAAACATGAAAATTTAAATAACAATTACAGAACAAAATAAAGTTTTATTTCAAACCATTACCAAAGAACAACAAACTTCATCATCTTGATGCCTTTTTAGGCAGTGATGGTCTACTGAAGGTGGGAGGAAGACTCCCAAGACTCCCAAGAATTCATCTCTCCCCAAATCATATAAACACCCAACAGTTATTCCTAGTGAACATCATATCACAAAATTGATGGTTGCATACTACCATGAAAGGGTTAACCACCAAGGTAAAGGCTTTACTATGAATAAACTATGGTCCAGTGGCTATTGGATCCCCAGACTGAACCAAACAGTTGCATTCTACATCCGACAGTGTGTGTTTTGTCGGAGACTAAGGACATCTGTTGAAGAACAGAAAATGAGCGATCTCCCAGCAGAACGGGTGGAACCCTCTCCACCTTTCACCTATTGCAGCATGGATGTCTTTGGCCCCTTCATCATCAAACAAGGACGAAAAGAACACAAAAGATATGGCTTGCTCTTTACATGTTTTTATTCACGTGCCATTCACGTGGAAATGTTAGATGATCTGTCAACTGATGCATTTATTAATGGACTGCGATGCTTTATCGCACTTCGTGGATCAGTCCGAAAAATTAAGTGTGACCAAGGGACCGATTTTGTAGGTGCCAAAAACGAATTTACTGCATCCCTACAGGAAGTTGATGCTGAGAGACTGACAACCTTCCTTGCTGAAAAACAATGTGATTTTAACTTCAATGCACCTCACGCAAGTCATGCAGGCGGAGTGTGGGAGAGAAAAATAAGGACTGTGAGGAATGTTTTCAAGGTTACACTCACATGCTCATCTGCCCCACTCAATGATGGTTCTCTGAGGACCTTTCTATATGAAGCAGCAGCTATTGTGAATAGTCGCCCTCTCACAACAGAGAATCTGAATGACCCTAACAGTTTGGAACCACTCACTCCTAATCACCTCATCACTATGAAGGCTACTCCTCCTCTGCCTCCTCCTGGAAAGTTAATTAGAGAGGACTTGTATGCACAAAAAAGATGGCGGCAAGTACAGTTCCTGGTGGAGCAGTTTTGGAGCCGCTGGAGAAAAGAGTATCTCCACAACATCATGGTCAGACAGCGATGGCACAGACCTAAGAGAAACATTCAAGTAGGTGACATAGTGATGGACACTGATGAAACACAACTAAGATCTGTGTGGAGGCTTGGAAGAGTCTTAGAGACTGTAACAGACAAAGATGGACTTGTTAGGAGAGTTAAAATATGTCTTGGAGACAGAAATCTGAGCAAAAAAGATGAAATACTGAGCAAAGTGTCTCTGGTGGAACGTCCAGTTCACAAGTTAGTCCTATTATTAGAAACATCTTAAAGGAAAACCATAAGATAATGTACAGTTAAGTTACTGAAGTTCATATTTTTGGCAAAAATGCTTTGTGTAAAATTATTTGTGTTTGTTAAATTCATGTGTGTTAAAAACAACAAATAATTTGGTGGGAGTGTAAAGGATTACAAAGACGACTTTTATTTTGACACTTCCTGCCAGACCGGAAGTTTATGAGCGACGCACATAGACAAGGAGGGTGATAGAAAAGAGCGCTAACAACACGGATACAGAAAGACGGTAAACTAAGTACAAAACAAGGACAATCAGTAACTACGGTCAAACGGAGAACGGTATAAAGTTTATAGCGTCAGTTGAAAGTGGTAACAAGGTATGTCATGTTTAAATGTTCAAATTTATGTTAGTTATGTGTCAATTAAGAAAACTGTAACTTCGTGTGAGTTGTAACATGTCATGTGTTTGTATTTGTATGCAGCTCTTACGTTGGTTGGTTGGTTGATTAATTGATGGACTGCAACAATTTATTAAAAGGAGTCATAAAACCATCAGTTCTGGCTAACTTCTTTCAGCAGGGTCAGTGGTTGCTGGGGCACATAGGTCACCAACTTTCTGCAGGGTCAATCGCTACAGACCTCTAAACTTCATGTGGCCTTCAGATTAGCTCAAGAACAGTCTGTAGAGAGCTTCATGGAATGGGTTTCTATGGATGAGCAGCCGCATCCAAGCTATACATCACCAAGTGCCATGCAAAGCATCGGATGCAGTGGTGCTGTACACCACTGCATCGAAGTAACGAATCATGCTTCTCCAACTGGCAATCTGATGGATGAGTCTAGGTTTGGCAGTTGCCAGTTGCCTTGTCTGACTGCATTGTGCAAAATGTAAAGTTTAGTGGAGGGGGGATGGGGAGTGAGGAGGGGTTGTTTTTTCAGGAGCTGGGCTTGGTCCTTTAGTTCCAGTGAAAGGAACTCTGAATTCTTATCTGGCACTGCAAAATAAAATAAATAAAACAATGTATTAAAATCAGTGTTACTGCCAATCATTGGCCCATCTCAGGGTCTAATCATAATAATTCAACAGTAATTCAAATGTTTTATGGAAATTACTTTGATTTTGTGGTTTTCCTGATTTAAAAAAACAGGAGTTTTGGTAAACAACTGGCCTTTAAAGGGTTAAAATCCTGAAAATATAATTAATATTTGATATGTATATTTCAGGCTGAAGTAGATTTAAAAGACTGAGTCATTTAAAGTGTGAAAAAATATCAATATATCATATTTTTACAGCAGTTTTTAAGGTGTGTACATATTTTTTCCCGGCTGAAAGGGAAAGGAGACATCTGGTATCACTGGAGCCAGTGAATCCCAGCCTTGGAGCCAGGACGGACGCTGGCCGACATTAGAAGGAGCAGGAGGAGGATAAAATAAAAGGGGCAGAATTATCCCCTGAAACCAGGAGTGTGACCAGTTGGTAGTCTACCCTATTTGGTTGAAGAGGATGAGACGGTGAATTTCAGCCGACTCGAGTGAGTGGCTGCCCAGAGAATACACATACATGAGCAGCGGAGGACATCATCAGGATCAGCGTGGGACTAAGAGTGATAGGCGAAGTTAAGCGCATCACCCCACCAGGAGACGAACCACAGTCATCAGTAAGAAGGTCACCTGTCTAAAGTTTCAGTAGCAGAGGTTCTAGTTCCTGTACCAAGAAGACTCCGGCTGACAAGATGGGACTGTGGGGTAACTGTAGGGTGTTGGGAGCTTGTGTTTTCATGTCAGTAGTTATTGTATCTTTGATTTTATTTTTGTGTGAACATAATTATTTTGTAAGTCTTCCAGGATCCAATGGTATGTCAAATCCAGGGCCCAGTACACGCAGGGTCAGTAGAGCACCAGGGACAGGAGGAGATGCATGTGTGAGAAACAGGGGAGGTATAGAGTTAGACTATAAGGGTTCAGAGTCCTCTTTTATCTTTGATTTGTGCGCAGTAATCAACTGCGGGGGAAAACACATTCGTTGTGGAGACAGTATGGTGTCTGTTTGTGGGTTGGGGTGGTCAGGGGCCTGGAGATGGTGTTCTTCATGGGAACATGTATGGCAGCACACAAATTGGGCACCTAAAAAAGCTAAAACCACCTCAGGTAGGCGGATCTTGTTAAGTGGGTATTTCCGTATACAACGGGATTGGAGCTGCACTCAGAATCCCGTTATGCTATATATTGGCCTGGACCACAACCCTTATGTTAAACCTTGCCTGGCCAATGTTGGGACTCCAAACCCGATCATTTTTATATTGTCGTGGGAGTAGACGTGAAAGGCAGGGATCCCGTAGGATTAATTAAGATTAATTTGCTAGATAATTCCACACTGATTAACCCATCGCCGATCCCCCCTTCTCAGAAGGACATTGTAGTCCATGATTACACTAAGCACACCCTGTTCAATGTATTAGCGTTATCTACTGGTTATAAGGATGATAATATTTGGCTCAGATTGATGGTAAAACAGGTGAGGGAGCAAAATATGTCAGATTGTGTTGCCTGTGCATCAGCGAGGCCCCACCTGTACACTGAACCTCTGCCCCATTATATCCAGACGATGCATGGGGATTTGGTTGTATTATGGCCATGACTCGTGAAGTCTCCTCACCAAATTGTACTATGTTGTTCTCCTTATTGAGCAAACAAAAACTGGACCCTTCAAAGCCATGGAAGGGTACTGGTAATTATACATGTTTCAACATGACGGGCACAGGAACGGTCAATTATGCGAATATTAACATATCGGTGGTGTGAGACGGTGTTGCAGCTGATTTCAGTACAGAACCGGATGGCTTTGGATATGTTATTGGCAGAGAAAGGTATGTGCTATGTTTGGTGAAATGTGTAGTACCTACATAACACTGCTCCCAACGGTAAGGTCACTAAAGCTTTAGAAGGTTTGAGAACTCTTTCCAGTATGTTGCACTCAGGGATAGATAACCCCCTGGACAACTGGCTGATTAGGGTGCTGGGACCCTGGAAGTCACTAATCATTTCTTTTGCAGCATTCTTGGGTATTTTGACTACATGTGGTTGTTGTATTCCCTGTGTGCACTGTTTAGGTTACAGGTTACCTGTGTCAGCCATTGAAATGGATTCAGGATTCAGGTTGTTATTCTCCATATCGCATGCCTCTGATGGCAGCAGAGGTGCCTGTGCCAGGTGACGACGACGACGAGGAAGATTTGTTGTGAGCTCTTATAAGAGGTCATAAATTCAGACTAAGGACAGCAGCACCTTTGACCCGATAAAAGCCAGATTCTAAAGGAATGTGTTTTTCTCCTGAGTGCCCAATGTTATGGTCATCCCTAGATCGGACTCACAACCTATGAGATTTAAGGAATTGGAGCTTTACCTTATTAGGGAATAAACACTAATAGTCTATTCGCTGTATGACCCAGGGTCTGCAGGGGGGCAGTAGATGCCCCTGTGGAACGCCCATGTGGTATATCAATGTGTGAATTCCATTTCCTGTTGTTGCGTTGTTCGTTGTTGCTGCGTGGTTGTTTGTTCTTGTTGGTTGTTCTGTTCTAATGTTGTTGTTTGGTTCTTTGTGTGCAACAACTCAGAGCTCTGTGACTCAGAATCTGCCTCATTGTTCAATAAATTGTAATCTTGCGACCAGAATTTATCCGCTGCTTCCTCATAAACCAACTTGGGAGGTGATTAGAAGAAACAAGGAATTTTAACCCTAACAACGTACACTAAATATGTGGAAAACAGCTCAATTCAGTCATAATATTGCTAAAATGAGATGAAACACAACTGGTCTGTGTGTCCAAATGTTCATTATCTCAGCGAGAGAAACTCATTTTGTGCATTTGTGATAAATACAGGCCAGAACACTATAAAAAATCAGCTGAGTGAATATACACTAAATATGTGGAAAACAGCTCAATTCAATATAAAATGAGATGAAACACAACTAAATATGTTGGTGTGTCCAAATGTTCATTATCTCAGGGAGACAAAGTCATTTTGTGCATATGTGATAAATACAGGTCAGAACACTATAAAATCAGCTGCAACTGAGTGAATATACACTAAATATGATGAAAACAGCTCAATTCAATATAAAATGAGCTACAACGCAACTAAATATGTTGGTGTGTCCAAATGTGCATTATCTCAGCGAGAGAAAATCATTTTGCATATATGATAAATACAGGTCAGAACACTAAAAAATCAGCTGCAACTGAGTGAATGTACACTAAATATGTGGAAAACATCTCAATTCAATATAAAATGAGCTGTAACATAACTAAACATGTTGGTTTGTTCAAATGTTCATTATCTCAGCGAGAGAAACTCATTTTGTGCATATGTGATAAGTACAGGTCAGAACACTAAAAAATCAGTTGCAACTGAGTGAATATACACTAAACATGATGAAAACAGCTCAGTTCAGTCATAATATTGCTAAAATGAGCTGAATCACAACTAAATATGTTGGTGTGTCCAAACCTGCATTATCTCAGCTACAAAAGCTCATTTTGTGAATATGTGATAAATACAGTTCAGAACACTAAAAAATCAGCTGCAGTTGTGGGTATAAGTGAGCCTAACTTAAAAAAATAGATGAGGTACAATTTAGTAGAATTTAGTAAATAAATGCTGAGAATGATGATGTCCTGTTATTCTATTGTTTCAAAAAGTTTATTTAAAAATAAACTTAATTTATATACTATATGCTAAAATACTATACAATTTCAAGGTATAATTCATAATGCTATTCTATTCTATTCTATTCTATTCTATGCAGACTGAAGTGGACCTCTAGGCCTTGCAGTCTTGCATCTTATGCTTTTATTTGTGTTTGGTGAATTTCATAGACACATTGAGTGACACTGGGAAAGTGTGGTTATAAAGTTGAATTCATCTGTGAAGTGTTATGATCAAGACAGTATTAAATTAAGGTAATTTTAGTCATTGTTTTTATTTCTGTATACATTTTTTTACTCCCCCAACCACTTTCACTCATGTTGCAAATCCTCCATTCAATAATAACTAATAAACATCTGAGTTTGGTTAACTTAAACTGGAGTGGTTGTGTACTTTTTTAAAGTTCTGTGAACTTATTCCAGTAGTATTTATTGAGTAACCCCAAATAAGTTAGCAATAATCAAAATCAGGTCCTTTAACTGGACCTTGCTGACCATGACAATGCTGCAGATGTTTTACTCGGTGGTCTCCAGCGTCATCTTCTATACTGTAGTGTGCTGGGGCAGCAGGATGAAGATGGCCGACAGGTAGTCTCAGCTCACTTATATTGGTTGTAATTGAAAAGTAAAGCACAATCTTGATATTTGAGGTTGGTACTGAGCGTGAGTCAGAGGCAGGGCTATCATGTAGGGCCAGTGGAGAAAGTTCTATTGCTGAGGTAAGTCATGACAGGGAAAACTCAGTCAGGTGGACATGAGGGTGATTTGCCAGCCTTTTGTCTCTGAAATAGTCATTGAGTTAAGTGTTTACTTCTGTAGGTAAAATAGGTGTTTAACAACCTGTGTTAAGGAAATCACAATTACTTCATATTATTATATTATATTTGATAATATACTAATATACTTTTTTTCACCACCCACCCACAGAAGGTGTCCCCCCCATATTTTAATGCTTCCCACACCTTCTGCTTTCTTTGGTGAGAAATGCAATGTGTGTATGAGAGCCCTGATTATTAGGTATGATTCTATAGAATATAGTGGAGGCTAGCTGCCCACTCGAGTCCTTCTTCCTCACTTCTCCCCCCAACTTCAGGTTCATCGTTAACACATAGCACAATAGCCACATAGCAACCAACAAAATTACAAAACAGAATACACAAATAAAATTAGCACAAGCATTTGAAATATAAAAAATGCATACACATACATGTGGCAAATTGCATACAAAACATCTTTAAACAGTTATTCTTACTTGAATATTATTCTTACATAGAAATAAATAAAAGAAAATATAGCACGGGGCTATATAATTCTAAACATGTCATTTTATTGAACATATCAGGAAATATATGGCAGATTATATTACAACATTTACTGACATGTCAAAAAACAGGTAACCATACATTCATCAACCATTCAAGTTAGTAGCGTTAGATCATTGAGGCATTCCAGATGTTACGCAGTATCTAAAATATGTGCTTTAAATTTCATTTAGGACATGGTTTTTATGAACCTCGACTGTAGCTTAGTATATCCACTGTGAGATAGCAATCTTTCTGTATCTGTTTGCATTGTATTACATTTAGAGGACAGTTTATCATGATTACAAACCTAAACTTCTACAACATGGTCAGAGTTACCACAGATTACTCCAGCATCTTCATAGTGGGCACAGTTATGTGTGCCCACACCAGCATGTTTGCAGTGCAGCAGGCTGGACTCTGTCCCTTCACACTGAACATCATCAAGAAGAATTCGTAGACCCTTCCCCTCACCAAACTCAGAGTTCTTAACTGCCTGCAGGGCATATTGAAATCCCAGCTGCCGGCAAACCACTCCAGCATTCTCAGTGGACCATAGATCATCACAAATTGTACCCCACTCCCCATTTATGTAGATCTCCACCCGTCCACGGTCACTGTGGCCACGTTCAATTCCAGCTAGCCTCACTGCTCCACTTTGGAGCTCAGATGCACTTCCTGGCCTGTATTGGTACTTCCTGCGCCGGCCTTTCCGCCTTGAATTTTTAGGTGGTTTGGTAGTTGTTGTTGGTACAGGGGTGGTCAGGTTTGTTCCAAGTTCACCAAGATGATTAATAAGTTCTTTGAACCAGTCATAGGACTCTGTTGTTTGGGGCTCAGACTTATGTGTCTCAACACCAGTCAACGCTACTGAAAGAATTATGAAAACAATGTAATAAAATGAGAAAATAAATAGTATAAAAAATTAAATATTATTTTCACACATATGCATAATGTCCAGAAAATGTCTAGAGTGTCTTCTGCAGTCCATGTCTGGCACTTTTAAGAGAAATACAGATTTGTTGTTGCTGGAGAAGTATGACTATTTGGTAATAATAACCACTATTTTTTATGAAAATTAAAAATTACACTGAAAAAATGTCCTGCAGACTCTACTTGTTTGGTGTGACTAAGAAGACTCCTACATCCAGCTTTCTCGGGTGATGTCCGAAAAAGCCTGCAGAACATGTGAAAGTGTGAAATGGACATGTCAGCGAGAAGAGTTGTGTAGGTAGACTTACTTTCCTGGGGTACAAATTTGATGGGATTACTTCTTATTCTGACAGGAAGGGGGTCATAGTGACATTGCCTAGGTGGAGCACGTCTGAAAAACAACACAAAACAAAAACTGATATTAGAAAGTAGAAGTTTTTTTTTTTTTAAAGAATTAATACATTAATTGCAGTTGCCACACAATCAGCAATAACTAAACAAAGCACTACTAATAATCTGCTCAAATAACATTATTGGGTAGCGTTAATATTGAGTCTGTGTCATGCCAAAACAATGTCTGACTCCAAAATGTCTGGCCAGTGATGACATGTTTAGCTGCATGTCCTGACTACATCACTAGCTGCCGCAGTAGTGTGTAGCAACAATTTTGTTTGATATCCAACCCTATGACAATCCAGGGTCAAGGCCAGTAGTCAAAGCCAGAAACTGTGTCACTGAAGACTTTCTTTGGCTTCAGTTCATCAACAGCCACTGATGTCCTCAACGACATATAAACCTGTATTTCCCACCAAACAGTTAAATGTGATAAAGCTGCTTTGAGCTTCAGGGAGGGGCCTTAAGGAATTCGAACGATTCCAGTTGCCGTGCTCTTGAATGAAATATGGACATTCAAGATTCCAAGCATTTAATGTCAGATGCACTTAAGGAAGTAATAATAATAATTTTATTAATATTAATAATTTTATAATAATAATAATAATAATAAGTAATAATGTCTTATTGTGCAGATGTGAGTTTATTTGTGCAAACATCTTGTATGTGCACCAAGAACAGATTAAGAGGTACAACTGCATGAGGTTGTTCAAGGCTGCATTCTACATAAAATATTTAAAAGCCTGATGGTTCAGGGGAAGAAAGGGCTCTTCAGTTTCGAGGTTCTGCATTGCACACTTATACACGTACATATATCTCCTTCCACAAGGCAGAGGAGTGAACATTAAAAGTCGAAGGTGAGTGGGGTGCTTGAGGATGGCACCGGCTCTTCTGTGGTAGTAGATGCTGCAGGTCTTTGCACAGTCTGCACCTGGGGTCCTGTCTGGTGTGGTAGACCCCAGCTGCTATCGATCTTGTGCTCAGGGCCTGTTCCTGTGGGGCTATCATTAGTGCCTCTGTGCTGTCTTTCAGTCCAGCTTTTTTCCAGCCACTGGTAGGACTTCTCGATATCAGCCACTTCCTGTATCTGTCGGTGGTACATTCCGTGGAGGGGCTTGTCCTGCCATGATGGTTCTTGCTCCTCTTCCTCTGCATCGGGCTTCTGTTGCCTGAGGTATTCACTAAGTATTCCATCGCTTGGGGCCATCTTCCTGATGTACTTGTGGATTTTTGCTGTTTCATCTTGGATGGTGGCTCTGATGCTCACCAGTCCCCGGCCTCCTTCCTTCCTCTTTGTTATCATTTGACCACACTTGTCCAGTCCGAATGACATTCCAATGTCATTGCTGTATATCCTGTTGGTATGGATCGGTGAGTCGATGTCTCACTCAATCTTGGCATACAGCTTGATGTCATCCATGTACAGGAGGTGGCTGATGGTTGCTCCATTTCGTAGTCGGTAACCGAGGCCAATCTTGGTGATGAGCTGGCTGAAGGGGTTCAGGCCTATGCAGAACAGCAGCGGAGACATCTCCTTGGTAGATGCCACACTTGATGGAGACTTGTGCAATTGGCTTGAGGTTGGCCACAAGGGTTGTTTTCCACAGCCCCATTGAGTTCCTTATAAAGGTCCTTAGGTTAGGTTAGTTATTGATGTTGTACAGCTCCAGGCATTCCAGGATCCATGTGTGTGGCATCGAGTTGTATGCTTTCTTGTAGTCAATCCAGGCAGTGCACAGGTTGGTCTGTCTGGTCTTACAGTCCCGAGTGACTGCTTTATTCACCAGTAGTTGATGTTTTGCTGGTGTCCTGGTGACCTATTCCTTTCTGGGCCCTGCTCATGTACTGAGCCATGTGCTTACTCATCTTAGCCGCTATGATGCCTGACAGGAGCTTCTATGTTCTGCAGAGGCAGGTTATTGGCCGGTAGTTGGAGGGGACTGCTCCCTTTTGGGGGTCCTTCAGGACCTGTCCTGCCTTCAGTTAGCCACTCTGGGTCCCACCTACTAGCAACTGGTTCATTTGAGCTGCCAGGTGGTCATGGGAGCCAGTTAGCTTCTTCAGCCAGTAGGTGTGGATCATGTCAGGGCCCAGTGCTGTCCAGTTCTTCATGTTTGAAACCCTCTCTCAGTGCTTTTTGACTTACACTACTAGACTTAGTAAAATTTCTTGAAGTAAGTGAAGGTTCTTGTCATCCAGGTCATTTTCATTCAAGAGCTTAAAGTGAGGCAACTACACGAGTAGAGTTTTTTGTTTTGCTGCCTCTCCAAGCAGCTTCATCAATTCTGTTTTGTGGGAAAACATATCTTATATGTGACACATATATAAACCAGCGAAGCAGCTTCAAGGAACTGTACAAGTCCAGTTGTCTTGATTCAAGCTATTGAATAAAAATGACCTGGATGACAAGAACCTTCACTTACTTCAAGAAATTTTACTAAGTCTAGTAGTGTACCGGGTAAGTCAAATCTATATCAGTGACCTCCACTTTATTTTGTTTTAGTGTGTTTTTTAATTGAAATGATGGCAAAAAAAAATCCATAAAAGCAATGATTGCATCAACTACCTTGAGGGATCCACCACTTTATAAATGACTCCTGAAGGTGACGTAGCACTTGGTATTCCTGTAGACATGAAATACAGCTCACCTGAAAAAAAAAAATAGAAAAAGAGATAGGAGGACATAAAGAACACCACAGACAAAAGATGGTCTGAGATTGTGAGTTTTATTCATTACCAGATTCATCCTCAGCAAAGGAGATAATGTACTGGTGAAAATGATTGATGAGTCCAGGAAAGGAACAGGTCAGGCCAATCCCCATACAGATCTCATTATATATCCATTTCCTTGTGTTTTTGTTCTCTTGCAGACTCATCAAACGCCTGAAATAAAAGTGAAGATGAAGTATGAGCAGGGTTATTGACATTAAAAAGTTTCTTCAACTTTTAAAACCACTCTAAAGAACATAAAAATACCAATATAGTATATAGTAATATGGGCTCTATTAAATATTCTTTCCATAACTTTTATATATGCTATTTCAAACAAGTGAAAGTATATTAATTTCAAGCAATTGTCAAATGACTATAGAACAACGATTAAACCTGTTCAGATTTTCTGGTGCACTGAATTGAATATATAGTATTTTATGTCAACCAGCAATACTGAGTTGCCAACTCATGGGCATACCAATGGAGGCTAGGCTTTAGTGAGAAGTACACTACGAGTCAAAAGTTTTAGAACACCCCAATTATTCCATTTTTTTCTATTGAAAATTAGGCAGTCTATATCTCACTGTACTCTGAAATGAAAGCACTATTTATTTTGTGTTAGTTTCTGTTATTTCATTTATTCTGTTCTTATGTTATTTATAACAATACTATCTCTTCACAATTGAAAATGAGGAGAGAAGTTGATTATAACTTAATATAGTCGACTATTAAGGTGTGCTTGAAGCTGTTGTCCTTGTCTTGTGGCTTTGTGTCTGCCAGACCTCTTCTTGTCAGTTTCCCACAGTTTCTAAGTGCCATTAGAACACGATGGAGACTGTACTCACTGAGACCCTTGACTCTAGGATGCCAGAAAAGAACGGAATTTAACCCCTCCTGCACCCAATGAAAATCTTTTTGTTTTTTGTTGAGGGGATCAAATTATTGGTGGGGACAGTTTAGTCGCTGGCCATTGGTGGGGACGTGTCACCTCCCTCCATGCTAAAACTACACCCTTGGTTCACCTAAACTGCTGCTTCTGCTGATGTTCAGCAGCTAAACGTCTTCAAAACCTGTACGTGTGTGTGTGTGTATGTGTGCAGTGGGAGGGCCTCATGGGGAGTTCTGTGCACACATTTGTACATCTGATGCAGACAGATCAGTGATTGTGATTTTACCATTAAAAAAATGTGATATGATATTTTTGCCATATCGCCCACGCCTATAGCTACAGTGATACCAAAAGTTTCTTGCAGGTTTCAATTAAACAGCAATTTTTCATTGTTTGCTCAAATTACTTTTAGTGCTGTTCTTACCACAACTTGATACATACTTTAAGCATTTAAGCATTAAGTTAAATAAGTTAATCAATATTCCAGATTTAAACATACCCACTCATGAAGTCTCCAAATATGTACATTCCATTCAGGTTTGGGTATTCACAACCACGATAGACATAGCCACCAGTCACCGACTTGCCCATCTTGTGAGGATACGCATAAATAGGCAGGACATCATCTGATCAATAAAAAAGTCATATGTAAAACACACACACACACAAACTCCACAAGACTTATAATCTTTAACAGCATAAGTAAACTAAAAATAAGAGTTCCATACTGAGTGGAAGGAAGAATGCCAAGGCTAGCTGGGAATTCCAAATAAATCAGAAACCTGAGGAAAAATAATAAGAAACCAGTTCCTGCTTTTCAGCAGGACAAACTCTGGCACAGTATGTACCATGGTCAGATAGTAGTGGCTGAAAAAACAGGTGGTGACAGGTGTAGCAATCACTAGTGGCAGCAAGCCTTAGCAACACCATGATCAAGAAGGATAGGATAGTTTTAACATCCTATTTAATATCCTTAAAGAAGAGTTAGAAATTGGGAGATTCCAACACCAGATATTTTATCTTATCAACTGATAAACTAGAGGATGTTTTTGTGACAAATAATTTAATCCTGCATCAAAAATCTAAGAAGCTTAGTATCACCCCAGTCTCTGCATAGTGGCAATTAATATACTATTGGCACAGCTGTGTTTATACCACCCAAAGAAATTACACAAAGTGTTTTAACAAGACACTGTAAATGCCAATGTATGTTATGTAAACTAAGCAATTGTATGAAAAAAAGTACATTAAAGGTAGGGTAGGAGATTTCATTCTGATGCACTTTTAGTGCATATTGTAAAGAGTACGCTAATTAGTACTAATGTACTCTTTACAATCCGATAGCAACCCATTAGTTAGACATTTTCACATTAAAACAAAGAATATTAATCATCTGTGGAAGCTATAAAACACTAAAAACATCAGCCAGTCATCCGGGTGGACCCTGCACGGACTATTGGCTGGTTGTCACTCTCTTCCTGCTCTGCACGCACCAGAGAGGTACGTGGACTTGAAGCATGTGAACGTCAAACGTGTGATAGGAATGCTCCAGGCTCAGGATTTGAATTCTGACCTGTCAATTAGTAAACAATAAACATTTATATATTGTCAATAAACAGAGCTTTATTGTCCTTAAACAAGTCATGTATATCATTGGTGTTCAGACTAAAGTAGAGCAGGTAGGTGATGATGTGGTGATGTGAGGTAGCTAAATATCTGTAGGGAGCAGACTGCTCTGTAAACAACATGTATTCCGGTCGTAGTCACAAAGCGAAGGCAATTGTCTTTTTACTAATGTAATTAATGCAATGATCAACAAAGATTTTGATCGATGATCAGCAAACGCCGTAGAACCAATAAAGATAATGTAACATACAAATATTAGTGAATACACATACATAATATCAACAAAAACACAGCAAAAAATCAGACATAAACATACCACTTTGGCCTGCTTGTGAAAAGGCTGGTTTAGCAATATTTGTTATAAAAAAGGAAAAAGGAGCCTAACTAGCTGATAATGTTCAGGGAAGAGGGTGCACAGCATGACAATAGATAGAAGATCAGTGTAGCTGACTGTAGCAGGCCTCTGGTCTGTGTGAGTTCAACTCTGTGAACGTGTGGATGACTGTCTGCAACAATACATCCCGTCTCCCGGTGTTTAATGTGCGTGAGCCGCTGTAACACCGTGATCAATACTGGGATTAATTTTTATTGCCACCTTTTGGACAGACGCTCTCCTCTGTGCACCGTGTTTCTCCTTCCAGGACCAATCCGACCAATCACAGCATGGTTGATGCACAGCCTTGAGAGAAAAAGTTCTGCCCAGACCCTGTGCACGAGATCGCTGCACAACGGGCGGTCCGAGATAAAAAAATGACGTCATTTTGTGGGAGTAACGTCTGCAGGGGGAGGGAGTTCTCTGTTCTCGCGGAGTATGGATCCAGCTTTACTCTTAAGATGTCATGTTCATCAATGAATGAGCTCAGTTTGTGAGGCTTAGATTGAGTTTTCATTTCCTTTTTTTGTTTCAAGGTCTTGATCTCATCCCCGAATGCTTCTTCTTAAACTGCATGTAATATAAACTCTCCAGCAGCTTTCCTTTGGAGTCGGTCCAAAAGGATTGCATTTCTTCAATATCTAACTCTTTCTTAGAGAAGGTAGCAATTCTTGTGGCTATCACCGCAGCAGAGAGCTCCAGTCTTAGGATGGTTGTTACCTTTGTTGGGCCAACTCTTGCCTTACCCATTACAAGGGTGCAGTGGACCTCTTGAGACTTGGTTTCGGCTTTGAGGTATGATAAGATAAGATAATATAAGATAAGATAAGATAAAACTTTATTAATCCCGAAGGAAATTCTTGTGCCAGAGGTATTAAGTTACATTAAATGCAGTTAAGTACAGAGTATAAGTGTCACTATAATCCAAAAAGAGTACAGTACGCGGTATGAGCACAATATATGATACATGGATACAATATGGAGATGTAAGGTGCTAAGTAAACATAATATAGGAATGACAGTGATGCCTGACATGATTATCTAGCGCTTCTCCCTACAGAAAGGGGAGGAGTTATACAGTCTGATGGCCACTGGCAGGAAGGACCTCCTGTGGCGTTCTGTGCTGCTCCTCGGTAGTCTCAGTCTACCGCTGAATGTGCTCCTGTAGGACAGCAGTGTGTCGTGCAGGGGGTGAGACGTGTTGTTACGAATACTGAGGAGTTTCCTCAGTATCCTCCTCTCTGTCACCTCCACCACAGACTCCAGCTCCACTCCCAGCACCGAGCCAGCCTTCCTAATGAGCTTGTTGAGTCTGTTGGTGTCGGCCGTCTTCATCCTGCTGCCCCAGCACACTACAGCGTAGAAGATGACGCTGGAGACCACTGAGTGGTAAAATCTGCAGGATGGTCTGGCAGACGTTAAAGGACCTGAGTCTCCTCAGTAGATACAGGCGACTCTGTCCCTTCCTGTATATTGCCTCTGCGTTTGTGGACCAGTCCAGTTTGTGGTCAATGTGGACACCCAGGTATTTGTAGCTGTCCACAATGTCCACGTTGGTACCCTTGATGCTGACCGGGTTAGGGAGTGTCTGGTGCTTCCTGAAGTCCACCACCAGCTCTCTTGTCTTTGTGACATTCAGCTGCAGGTGGTTCTGTCCGCACCACTCCACAAAGCTGTCCACCACACTCATATACTCCGCCTCCCGACCTCTGCTGGTACAGCCCACAATGGCAGAGTCATCCGAGAAAACACTCCACACACTCCATAGCCAGATGTACTGGCATCAGAAAAATGGTGTAGTTCATATCGTTAAACATTCTTAAAAGTTACTGGCACATAGCAACATGATATCCTAACTGAAGACAGGTTGTAGAGGTCTTGAAGTCAGGCTTCCCAATGTGGCCTGAGGTCATCTGGAAGTGGCTCATCCCAGTCCAGCTGGTCTTGGCACATCCTTTGTAGGATTCTTTTCCCAACAAGAATGTAGGGAGCAACAAATCCAAGAGGGTAGCCACTGTTGATAGGACTCCTCTCCTAGTGAAGGGATTCTCTTTTACTGTAACTCTGAAGTGAAATGTGTCTGAAGTCACACACCACTGGACCCCAAGGGCTCTCTCAATCTTTGGCTCTCCTAAGGCTAAGCCCAGATCAGTTGCTCCTCCTACACATTCCTCTTTTGGGATTGTGGCAAGCACATTCTTGTTGTTGCTGATAAACTTGTGTAGGTGCAAATTCCCAGTATGGCAGAGGTCTCTTGCTTCCCTTACAAGGTGGATCACCTCTTCTTCAAAATACACACTTGCTAATCCATCATCAACATAAAAATTATGCTGTAAGAACGTGATGGTTGCTTGGCTGAATTTTTTTCACCTTGTGTGGCAAAATGAATGCTTAAAACCAAAGTTTGCACATCCAGGAGAGAACCTTCATACGGAATACAGATGGTGGCTCTTCCATGTTACCTTCTTCCCACCACAGGAATTGAAAGTAGTCCTGATCCTTTGCAGTGACATGAAACTGATGGAACATGCGCTCCACATCACACATAAAGGCTACATGTCCCTTCATAAATCTACATAAAACCCCTACAAGGGTGTTTGTGAGGTCAGGTCCAGTCAGTAGATGCTCATTCAGAGATGTATTTTGAAATCTTGCTGAGCAATCAAACACCACACGGATCTTGTCTGGTTTTTGGGGGTGGCAAATGCCATGGTGAGGAGTATACCATACAGGTTGATTCCTTATTTCCATCTCTGGAACTATTTCAGCATCACCTCCTTCTATTATATTGTATTATATTGTATTTTGAAATCTTGCTGAGCAATCAAACACCACACGGATCTTGTCTGGTTTTTGGGGGTGGCAAATGCCATGGTGAGGAGTATACCATACAGGTTGATTGCTTATTTCCATCTCTGGAACTATTTCAGCATAACTGCATTCATGCAGGATGTAATAGAAGGAGGTGTCCTTCTATTACATCCTGCATGAATGCTATGTAGTCCTTACAGTAGCAGTCATCTTTCTTCAGACGCCTCTCCAGACATTTTAGTCTATGTTCTGCACAAGGTTTGTTATTTGGTAAGTTTGGTCTTCCTTCTTTAAAAGGCAGTGGCAGCTCATAATGGCCATCCTCCTTTTGTTTTATGCCTTCCTTTAGCGTCGCCAAGAACAACATATCTTGTTGCTGCTTCAAAGACCTTCATTATCTCAGCTGGTGTGATCACTTCCTTAACTTTGTTCTTGTTCACAAAGTGTACTTCACTTTTGAGGTTGTGACAGGCTTCTACAGCTGGGAGGACTTGCTTCATAATATTTCGATGACTTACACCTATTTCATCTTCATAGATGAAAGTAGTCAATGATGCTCCATCCTAACACAGACCTTTGTGCAAATGGCTGGTCTTCTTTACCACTGACTACATTTATAGGCAGTAAAGCTTGAGGACAGTTATAGCCAATCAACAATCCAACTTTACAGTCCAGTTCAGGAGCCATTTCTTCTCTCAGATGTTTCAGATCGGGCCAGTTCTCTGCTGTCTTGCATGTAGGGATATGGGATCTGTTAGCAGTTATGTAATCTCTGGTGTAAGTTGTTGGCAGTTTAACTATTGTTTCAGAATTCATGCCTCTCACTTGTAAGCCATTTAACTTCTGACTGGATACAATCTTTGTTTTGGATGTGATTGTGAAAATCTTTAGTATAACTGGCTCTGTCTTAACATTCAGCATTTCAGCTGTGTCTTTCAGGGTGTCGCTTTGTGTGTCGAGCAAGGCATACACAGTCTTCTCTTTCTCTGGTCCACAGTGGACACATAGACTGGAATGACTGAGGAGGTACAACTGCTGCCTTTTTGTCGCACAACTGTATTGGATGTCACTGGTCTGGACTCTTGTTCCTGTGAATCAGATGCTCTTTCTGCTTTTTGATTCACTTTCAGCTGCTGTTGATCACCCCTTTTTGTCTGTTCATTCTCTCTTTTCTCTCTGTCTTGATGTAGGCATGTTGGGTGAGGTTTTTGGCAGTGGTCACAGACACTTCTGGAAGCACAGTCTTTGGAGTTATGACCAAGTTCATACAACCAAAGCACAACTTCTCATTCTGTGCAAAATTCACTCTCTCTTCAACTGGCCTTTCTATAAACTTTCGACATTTGTGAAGTGTGTGCCATGGTTTCTTACAAAATGCACACATGGTACTTGTCTTCTCACTGGAACTAGTGGTAAATGTTTTGCCACTTAAGGTGTGGTTTCTTTTTGGCTTCTCTTTATCAGTTTGCCTGCCATCTAGTTCTGTTGGCTTTAAGGCTAGCAGTGAGGTGATAGGATTGCATGCAATTCTGGCTGACTTGTGGGAGCTGTGGCTTGAGAAGGCATGAATGGCTGAGAGAGATTAACAGGAAGACTTGGTTGATAGATGGAACCACTTCCTTTCTCTTCTCCTCTAATTTTGATAGTGGTACTTTCTGAGCTCTTTTATTTGCATTTCTCATTGGCAGTTCTGGTTATGGCACAGCATACATCACACTTTCTCATTTTCTCAATTTCAGGTTCAGTGATTCGTATTTCTTCATAAATGTGGCTGATAGATTGAATTGCATTGATGGTGCTCACGCTTCAGTAATTAACCCTCAGGCGTCACTTTAATTTACTACCTGTCATTAGGGGACAAAAACGTCCACTTCCCAAAAACTGCTATAAAAAATTAACAGATTAATATTTTTTCTTACTTTTTTCTGCATAAATATGTTAAACAACTTCAGCCCTGCTCAAAACTACCAAACATTAAATCATTTTGAGGAATTTAACCCTTTAAATGCCAGTTTGATTACTTGATGTCACAGTAATTTTTTATGAAGAAAACACAAAAAATGAGTTATTTTCCACAAAACAAAAGTTACGTGGCTGAGGCATTATTTTTAAATCTGTCATGGATATGTCAAAGATTAGCCAAAATATTGAGTTTGATGCATTATTAGTTTTTGTGTAGCAGCAGTTTAAAAAATTGCTACCCTTTTGTGTCATTAGGGGACAAAAACGTCCACTTCCAAAAAACTGCTATAAAAAATTAACAGATTAATATTTTTTCTTACTATTTTCTGCATAAATATGTTAAACTTCAGCCCTGCTCAAAACTACCAAACATTAAATCATTTTGAGGAATTTAACCCTTTAAATGCCAGTTTGATTACTTGATGTCACAGTAATTTTTTATGAAGAAAACACAAAAAATGAGTTATTTTCCACAAAACAAAAGTTAGGTGGCTGAGGCATTATTTTTAAATCTGTCATGGATATGTCAAAGATTAGCCAAAATATTGAGTTTGATGCATTATTAGTTTTTGTGTAGCAGCAGTTTAAAAAATTGCTACCCTTTTGTGTCATTAGGGGACAAAAACGTCCACTTCCAAAAAACTGCTATAAAAAATTAACAGATTAATATTTTTTCTTACTATTTTCTGCATAAATATGTTAAACTTCAGCCCTGCTCAAAACTACCAAACATTAAATCATTTTGAGGAATTTAACCCTTTAAATGCCAGTTTGATTACTTGATGTCACAGTAATTTTTTATGAAGAAAACACAAAAAATGAGTTATTTTCCACAAAACAAAAGTTAGGTGGCTGAGGCATTATTTTTAAATCTGTCATGGATATGTCAAAGATTAGCCAAAATATTGAGTTTGATGCATTATTAGTTTTTGTGTAGCAGCAGTTTAAAATGGTATTTTCCACTGAGGTCCCATTAACACCTATTATAATACTACATTTTTTAATATCATAGCTATAACAACATATAACCATGCATTTCTTGATGTAAGGGTTTCATTTTTGAAAAAAATAGTTAAATTTGACATTTTCTACTTCCTACTACTACTTTTCTACTACTTTTCTACTCATTTTCAAAAATGAAACCCTTACATCAAGAAATGCATGGTTATATGTTGTTATAGTTATGATATTAAAAAATGTAGTATTATAATAGGAGTTAATGGGACCTAAGTGGAAAATACCAAGTTGACAAAATGCTTGATCAGAGTCTTCAGTTTGGCATCTTGTAGGGATTTTCCCTTTTCAGTATGCTTGCATGTACGCTGGCTTCGCCAGATGTCTTGAGGGTGCCTATCTGTCCCTACTGGAGATTGTTGAATTTGCTCACTTATAGCTTGTTGCTGTATGGTAGCTTGCTCCACATTGACATCTTCTTGTACATTAGGCACTACATAACTGACTTCTCTGGCGAATTGCACTGTACTCATATCCCTGTCTGATCTATGCAGAGGACTACTGAGTGATGTATAAGTTATCTAGAAAGAGTGACTTTAAGTGGTGATGTAAACAGCTATTTTAAGCTCTCTTGTAATAGCCTACATGTAGTACTAAAATATAACACATTGACTTGTAGGAATATCAAAAGAAAAAATGTAAC
Source organism: Parambassis ranga (assembly GCF_900634625.1). Classification (NCBI taxonomy): domain Eukaryota; kingdom Metazoa; phylum Chordata; class Actinopteri; family Ambassidae; genus Parambassis; species Parambassis ranga. Next base: position 20,442,529 of record NC_041042.1, on the reverse strand, counting down.
AAAGGTTGCAAATTTGACTGCAGGACACTTTAAATACAAACAATGCAATATTAAATATGTAAGGTGGAAAAATAGCCTATACTTAAAAGACTTAAAATAATTAACTTTCAAAATCTTAAACACTTACATTTAAAAATAAAAAAATTGCATTACTTCCAAGACACGAACTTGAGTGCTTTTTTGCCTAACCGTTACTTGTCAAGTAGCTGCTTTTGCCATTAAGAAGCGTTAAGTCCAATCGTGGTACTTCCCTCAGTAGACAGCCGCATAGCACCTCTTGTTAGCCGCTTTCGGTCCATCCGTGGATACATATTACAACATTTTTTTTTATACAAATAATGTTTATAAACAATAACCAATAATACACCGAATAAAATCAAACAACTATGTTACTAAATAAATAATAAAAAATAATAATAATAATTCTGTAAATTGTAGCCTACGTAAACTGTGAGCGAAAACTGTGGCTTGTCCACCTAGTGGACAAAAAATGCACTAGCAGTTACAACATAAACACCAGGAAATGCACTAAAGATTCATACATTCTGTGCTAACTGGCTGTGTAGCATCGCTACTCTTATTGATTAGCTTTACAGGAGTTCGTCAATAACACAAACTCTAGGAACACACGTGTTGAGGATTCAACACTCAAAGCAAAGACATGGTGATTTTAGCTTTACATGACTGCTGTGGCAGTCATTCACAGGTGAAAAAACAAGTAACATTATCATAACAAATATAAACAACAAATGTGGCAGTTATTGCAAGCTAGATTTGCCAAGCGAAAATGTTAGCATATGAATATATATATATATATATATATATATATATATATATATATATATATGTATTCATATGCTAACATTGAATATATATATATATATATATATATATATATATATATATATATATATATATATATATATATATGTGTATTCATATGCTAACATTCATATATATTCATATGCTAACATGCGAACATTCAATGTTAGCATATGAATTATGAATATATATATATATATATTCATATGTATTATGCATATATTCATATGCTAACATTTTCGCTTGGCAAATCTAGCTTGCAATAACTGCCACATTTGTTGTTTATATTTGTTATGATAATGTTACTTGTTTTTTCACCTGTGAATGAGTTCCGGCTGATGCAGGTTGCTGTGCTCGTCCTTTGTGAACACGTAATGTGCGTCCTTGTGATTAGGAGGCGTCACTATAGTGAGGTCAGCGAGAAGAAGGTGGGTGTGTATTTTCAAATACTGGCTGTTTCTCACTGATTTTTTAAGATCTCCTACGCTACCTTTAATAATATTGAAAATTTACAGTGTAGCAGGTAAACATGAAACTGATGTATCAGGCTTACCTAGTGATTCATTGGTGCACAGCTTCTTGTCATAGCAGGAGAAGCCTTCCTTTGCTCTCCAGCCATAATTTCGACCCTTCTCAACAATGTCAATTTCCTCATACTTGTTCTGGCCTACATCCCCACAGAATATGCGCCCTTTGCCTTCTTTTGTCCAAGGGTCACCTCTATCCACTGAGCATCTCCACATATTGCGGACTCCATAGGCATAAATCTCAGGCCGTGCTCCCTGCTCATGTACAAAGGGGTTGTCTGGAGGGATTCTGTACAAGGGACCTCTCTCATTGTCATCCACATCAATACGAAGAACTTTACCTAAAAGAACTGATCTATAACAAATGTTAAGAGTGTAAAAAGGAAAGAAAAATGTTATAAAGCACCATTCATCATTCTCATTTGCATAGACAAATGCAATTATTTTTTATTGTTTCAACTTTGCATTTTCCAAAATTGTTTCGTTTTACTTTAGATAATTAGAAACTATCTAAATGGCTTTCTTACTTGTTCTGAGCATTCCCATACTTTCCAAATGGGTCACCTGCCATTCCACCATCACCTGTGAAAATGTACAAGTAGCCATCATCTGCGAAAAGCAGCTGCCCTCCATTGTGGTTGGATGCCGGTTCATCAACCTCTAAAACAACTCTACAAATAATAGACAGAGGAAACGGATGCATTTAGTCTATACTAAATATATATATTTATACACGTTTCAATAGGGAGTCTAATTTAAAAAGGATACAAAATTATAAACACTTCACATTACGTAAATAAAAAGGTGTTGTTCTTTGCTAATCTAAAATAGAATCCATACCTACCGCTCAGATGTGTGATCCACCACATTTATGTCAGTGGCTGATACATGAAACTCACTGATCCTGATCTTCTCATTAAAACCAATCTCCACTGAGTAGTACACATACAGCTTCCCATTGTACTTGTATTTTGGATGAAAGGCGAGTCCCAAAAAGCCTCTCTCATCACCTTCCCATGATGATGTTAGCACCGTCTTGGTAATGTTTAAAAACGGTATCTCTAGTTTCGATCGATCTGGAAGAAAAACCCACACCAAGCCCACTTGTTCTCCAACAAAAAACCGATGTGTGCCATCATTTGCATGGACCATGGCTAGAGGATTCCTCAGCCCATTGGCAACTTCTTCCAGACACAGCTGCAGACATCCATCTGAATTTGACTGAACGTGGCCCAAGTTTTGGTTGAGCTTCTGGTTACTAAGCAAATAAGGATAGCAATAGTCCATGTCATCCAGCTGCAGGTACTGGCAAAGACGGGTCTGATCTTCTCTTACATTCTCTATATAGAGGTCATCAGACAAGAAAGGAATAGTGAAGTGACACTTCTTCCAAAAGTGGGAGCAGTAGTCAGGACAGAGGCCAGGTATGGTCCTGACTGGGGTGTTTGGGTCCTCAGCATCAAAGAGGTGAGCGGCAAAGGGAGAGCACTCCTGAGGTAACAGACAGATAGTGAAAAGGGATAAACAGATACAAAGATTTATCGGTAAATAACAATAGATAATCCACATAGTTGAAAAATCAATGACAAAATTAGCCAATGACATTTACATTTTCATTTTTTTTTTACCATGTGCAGGTGATTTTAACAGTTTTTCTGTACTGGTGAAAGTAGCTAAGGACTGAATTGTCTTGCTTCCTTCTTACTATTTCTATTACATTTATAACAGTAATAAGGATACAAAAATAAAAATTTTTAAACCAGTAGCAGCCAAGTCTTACATGGAGTATTTTACTGTGACAAGGTAAAAGGGGGCAGCGTTTGCTTGGCATTGTAGCACAACTCGTATGCTTAATGAAGCACTTTGGTCTAGTCAAAGTTGAGAGAACATATTTGGGTTCACCCTAGCACAGTGTAAAGGCTTCCCTTAGTGAGATAGTTAGATTGTTATCTAACCATAAAGCTACCACACAACATCCATTCTGTCAGTAAAAAATGTGTTCTGCATGTCAGTTTTCTTTTTTTTTTCATTTTCCTCTGTCCTATCTTTGACCTGTTAGGTTTAATGAAACAGTGAGTACTGAGGTATGTACTTTGGACTGTGTAACTGTAACTTGACTGTGTAACTGTAAAATTTTTTAAAATTTTTTTTAATATAATTCCACCCCCATCATTTGCACATCTTTTTTAAGTCGTGTCTGGGCTTCCTGATGTTTGGTGATGATCAATTCCATTACATTCCGTCATTTAGCAAGCAAGGAAAAAAAATAATGTATTTATTATAATAATAATACATTTTACTTGTTGTGGAGAAGAATATGGTGATCTACAGTATCAAATGCAGCAGTGAGGAGGGATAGGGAGCCAGAGGGGAAGTTGTTTTTGTTACAGAATACAAGATCCCAACAAGAAATCAGAAGATGGAAATGAGTTGAAATATAACACATCAAAGTAAATATCCAAGTAACATCTACCTGATTTTTATGTAAAGAAACATATTAAGACACACCTTTACATGGTAAAGAGCATGATATACAAGAATATACAAGAACAAGTATATATGTCTGTATGTACAATCGCTGTGTGACTGTTACAGTTCAGTGTTCTGTAGTTTAATGGCTACAGGCAGGAATGATTCCCTGTGTCTCTCTGAGGTGCAGTGTAGGAGTTGGAGTCTGTTGTTGAACGTGTGCCTTCTTGATGTTTCTGTCGACTTTGTTGATGTCCCTCACCCTCAGACTGCTGCCCCAGCAGACAGCATACAGACTTATAGAACATCCTCAGCATTGTCCTGCAGATGTTGAAGGACCTCAATTGTCTTGAAAAATAGAGGTCACTCTGGCCCTTCCTGTAAACAGTGTCCGCGTTATTGCACAGTCCGTCCAGTTTGTGGTCCAAGTATACCCCCAAGTACTTGTACTCCTCCACTACCTCCACACTGACCCCTTCGATGCTCCTCAGATCCACCACCAGTTCCTTTGTCTTTGTCACATTGAACTGTAGGTTGTTGCTCTCACTCCCAGTGACAGAGTTATCCACCACGGCCCTGTACTCCCTCTCATCATCACCAGTGATACATCCAACCACTGCAGAGTCTTCAGAGGATTTCTGGAGGTGGCAGGTCTCTGTGCAGTAGTTGAAGTCTGTGTTTAGAGAGTGAAGAGGAAGAGAGAGAGGATGGTCCCCTGTGGAGCTCTGGTGTGATTCTGACCAATCTGTCTGACATAGAGCACTGTAGGCGTACATACTGTGGTCTGCCAGTCAGATCCTGGACACTAGTAGGGCATCCACCTGCATCGCTGTCAGCTGCTCAGCCAGCAAAGCTGGCCTGATGGTGTCAAACGCACTTGAAAAATCAAAAAACGTGAACGTGTGCACTTGATGGACTGTTTGAAATAATTACTGGAAGGCTCATCCTGAGGCAGCCATTATTGTTGTGGAAGACTTCAAAAGGGCTTGCATGCCCTACTACCATCAACTTGTGTTTCTCTGATGCTGCTGACAGTGACAGCAATGAATACACTGACACAGAGTCAGCATATATCTCCTGCTGCATGATAACATCATTCCAAGGGTCACCATCAGGGTCTTCCCAAACCAAAAGCCCTAGATTAACAGTAATGTTCATGCCAAACTCCATGCACGGGCATCTACTTTTACCTGAAGGCCTTGAGAGGGCCCAAATGTCTTGCCTGAGAACCCTGAAGGGCACACCCTGATCCTGATGATGGCCGACATGAGGAGAACCCTTAAAAAGTAGTGCGCGTGTGTGGGAAACGTGTGTAGCCTGTTACAGATGCTCCTAACTTTACAGATTTTCTATCTTTTTATTACTTTACTCTACTTATTCTGACTTTTTAATGTAGGACAACGTTTCCTCTTCCCTGCCACACGCCAACAGGAAAGTTATAGGATTTTTTGGTGTTTTTGTTCGTCGTTACACACTTCGGTCGGTGTAACGATGCTATGTGCCTCGTGTTAAGCATCTGCCCGCAACTTCAAAGACTGTAAGGAGATGGACAGCCGAGGCAAATGCGACACTTCAGGACTGCTTCGAAGTGACCGACTGGCAGGCACTCTGTGAACCCCACAGCCAGGACATTGATGGGATCACAGAGTGCATTACTGGATACATAAACTTCTGTGTGGACAGTGTCGTTCCAGTTAGGACAGTAAATTGTTACCCCAATAACAAGCCATGGGTAACTAAGGACATTAAAGCCATTTTAAACAGAAAAAAGAAGGCATTCAGAGCGGGCGACCGGGAGGAGGTGCGAGCTACACAGAAGGACATGAGAATAAAAATCAGGGAGGCCAAGGAGAAGAACAGGAGGAAGCTGGAGTGGAAACTTCAGCAAAACAACACGAGAGAGGTGTGGAGTGGCATAAGAACCATCACTGTTTACAGGTCGAGCAGCAGTGGTGGAGTTAATGGCAGTGTGGAAAGGGCCAATGAGCTAAATCAGTTTTTTAACAGATTTGATACAGTGACCCCAGTTCACCCTGCTAATGACTTCAGCAGCTGAGCGACAACGACCAGCCACTTCACCCGCCCTCTCTTCCCCCACAGCTCAGCCAGATGGCCCTGCTCGCACCTCGTCCTCAGCTCCCTCGGCTGACAGTCATCACCTGGGAATTACTGGTTCCCCACCTCCACTGATCACCTTCAACACAGAGCAGGTGAGAAGACAGCTGCAGAAACTCCACATAGGCAAAGCTGCAGGCCCTGATGGCGTGAGCCCCAGGGTCCTGAAAGCCTGTGCCCCCCAGCTAAGTGGTGTACTTCATCATGTCCTCAACCTGAGTCTTCAGAGAGTCATGTGGAAGACAACATACCTCATTCCTGTTCCAAAGACGCTGCGTCCCAGTGACTTGAAGGACTACAGGCCCGTGGCTCTGACGTCACACTTTATGAAGACTCTGGAAAGACTCATCCTGGAACAGCTCCAGCCCATGGTCCAACCAATTCTTCATCACCTCCAATTCGCCTACCAGCCTACCTACGAGTGGAGGACGCTGTCATCTTCCTGCTAAAGAGTCTACACCCACCTGGATAAGCCAGCAAGCACTGTGAGAATCTTGTTTTTTAATTTTTTTTAATTTTTCAAGTGCTTTTGATACCATCAGGCTGGCCCTGTTGGCTGAGAAGCTGACAGCGATGCAGGTGGATGCCCCACTGGTGTCCTGGATGGTGGACTATCTGGCTATCTGGCATACCACAGTATGTACGCCTACAGAGCTGTATGTCAGACAGACTGATCAGCAACACTGGGGCTCCACAGGGGACCGTCCTCAATCCCTTCCTCTTCACTCTCTACACCCCAGACTACTGCACAGAGACCTGCCACCTCCACAAATTCTCTGGTGATTCTACAGTGGTTGGATGTATTACTGGTGGTGATGAGAGGGAGTACAGGTCCGTGGTGGATAACTTTGTCACATGGAGCGAGAGCAACCACCTACTGCTCAATGTGACAAAGACAAAGGAACTAGTGGTGGATCTGATGAGGACAAAGGCTCCAGTGACCCCTACCAGCATCAAAGGGGTCAGTGTGGAGGTGGTGGAGGAGTACAAATACCTGGGAATGTACTTGGACCACAAACTGAACTGGAGTAAGAACATGGACACCGTTTACAGGAAGGGCCAGAGTCGCCTCTGGAAGGCCGGCCATGTTGTGGGAGAGGAACTGGACTCTCTGACAGGGGTGTTTCAGAGGAGGATGTTGTCCAAAGTAAAGACTATACTGGACTGTCCCTCCCACCCGCTCCACACTGTGCTGACCAGCTACAGGAGCTCGTTCGGCAACAGACTCCAACTCCCACGACGCACCACTGAGAGACACAGGAAGTCATTCCTGCCTGTCGCATGACGGGTCCTCAAAGCTCGTGCTGACCAGCTGGCAGTGGTCCTCACATCCATCTTCACCTTCTCTCTGCAGCAAGCAACAGTCCCCACATGCTACCACAACTATCCCCATTTCCAAGAAATCCCCCACTACATGTCTGACTACCGGCCAATTGCACTAGCCTCTACCATCATGAAGTGCTTTGAGCACCTAGTCAAACACCATCACCCTGACTTTGCACACTGCCCTCCCACCTGGAGCAAAAAGACACATATGTGAGACTGCTGTTTGTTAATTACAGCTCAGCATTCGACACCATAGTGCCTATGAAGATTATTCAGAAGCTCAAGATCCTGGGACTGTACTCATCGATCTGTAACTGGATTTTATGGAAGAAGAACTCTCGATGTTTACTTCCTGGTTTGTAAAAAATGGGTCCTGCAGTGACATGCCTACGTTACATCTGTATCACACATAGGCGGCAACCAGTTAATTCTGGCACCAGTTAATCCGTCACACCAGCTTCAGGTCTAAATAATGCAGACAGCTGGGACAAAAGTTGTGTAACGACAAACAAAAACACCAAGAGTCCTACAACTTTACTGTTGGCATGTGGCAGAGAAGAGGAAACGCTGTCCTAAAGTAATAAATAAAAATAACTCAGATGAAATAATAAAAACAATAGAAAACCATAAGGAAAGTCGGGAACTTTGTAACAGGTTGCACTCGTTTCCACGCAAGCACATTAAAGAGATTATGTGATGTGATGATGAGATGTTTGTGGAGTTAAGCAGAAACTTTTTATTAAAATCTTGGAGAGGAACAGGAGGTTTGAGATTGGTCTGTAGTTAGAGAGGACTTCACGATCTAGTGTGGGTTTTTTGAGGTGGGGCCTGATAAGGGCAGTTTTAGGGAGGGTGAGACATGGCCAGTTTGGAGAGAGAGGTTTTTGACAGTTGTAATGAGCAGACTGATTGAGTGGTTGTGGGTTTGGGGGTGAGGGAAGGCGGTCCAGAGGGCATGTAAATGGTTTTAATCTGCAGATTATATTTTAATAGGTGCTGTGATGTGACTGTAATCAGAGTGTTGTTTGTTGGGGTGGAATTTATTGTTTAAAGCTTTGTTGGGGTGTCATCGAAAAAGTAATAAAACATTGTTAAAATGACTAATTATACAATTATACAATTCGAAAACAGATTCATTAATTCATTCATCCAACACAGGTTCTGTTAAAAGTTTTAACTGTTTTGTTTGTTTTTGCTAGTTTATCATGTTAAAAGAGTGCAGCCTTGTGCAATATTTATATTAGAAATTATGCATGGGTGTCAATTGATGGCACTATTTGATACAGCCTATAGCTTGCTTTCATTAAAAAGATTCTAATTGATATGCTTTGATATCATTTTTATATATCCTGCATATCATTTATCATTTTAAACTATAAATTCTGATAATAAAAAATTTTGTCCAGTAAACTAAAAACCTGCCGGTCATGTTTTCCGCTGCCAAGTTTTTCCTAAAGCAAATAATGAATTAAAATTATAAATGTAAGGCTTATACGGCAGCACCAAACTTTTGGCTTGTGCCTAGAAACTAAATACGATCTCAGCTCTGGCTCTTCCTCTGAACCGCAGAAGTTGTGTTCTTCTTGCACGTGTGACCAGGCAACACATTCTCACTCCCACTGCGTCAACAGCCTGACAGTGTCAGTGGTCAGTGTCTCTTGGCGTCACATGCAGCCGCCTTAGGTACCCTTTTTTCGTCATTTTCTGATGAGGTGGGTAACCCGATAGACTTAAATGGAACTCCCACAACGTCTGATATTGACACCAAAGGAAGCATTTGGGGGTGTCTACTTATACTTTGTTGTCAAGGTGGAAGATGGGTAGCTTGCCCAAGTTGCCTCTGTACAATGATCTGATGGCCTACAGACTCTTATATAGTCCTCAGAGATTCCTCATAGTCACACACACATAATTATATCATCTTGAGTCTTAAAAGACTCACCTTGGCTGCACTCCATGCTGCTGTCCTCTCTCTTTCTCTCTCTTACACACACGCAGACTATACATACACACACGCCAACTATACAAACTATGGAACACAAACTGGGAGTCATCAGGACCCTGCAGCAGAGAGCACAAACTGTACCAACCAGCTCAGAGGGAAAAAAAGGAACAACATCACATCAGGAAATCCCTGAAAACTTGTGGCTACCCCAACTGGGCACTCATCAAAGCCACAAAAAACAAGAACTACTAACAACAACAAGAAGGACAACAACCAACGGAGAAAGAACATCTCCATTCCATATGCGTCAGGAGTATTAGAGAAACTCTGTAGGATCTTCAATGACCACGACATCCCAGTCCGTTTCACACCGATGACAACACTGAGACAGAGACTGGTTCACCCGAAGGATAAAACTCCCAGGGAGAAACACAGGAATTAAATTAAGAAACCTTTATTAGTCCCACAATGGGGAAATTGCTTAAGGCAGCAAAGAGCGCCACACACCAGTGAGTTCACTGGAGGCAATGCAGGTAAAGTGCCTTGCCCAAGGACACACAACAATGACTAGGAGTTGGGATTGAACCACAAACCTTCCGGTTATTGGACAACCCTGCTCTACCACTGAGCCACTGCTGCCCAATGTGATATATGCTGTCTAGTGCAGTGAGGAATGCGCTACATTGGAGAAACTAAACAACCACCCCACAGAAGAATGGCTCAGCACAGAAGAGCCACCTCCTCAGGACAAGACTCAGCTACCTACCTACCTCAAAAAGAAAGGACACTCCTTTGAGGACAACAATGTTCACACTCTAGACAAAGAGGAAAGGTGGTTTGAAATAGGATTCAAAGAAGCCATCTATGTTAAGCAGAGGTAGTGGTCTCAGACATCATCTTTCTACCACATACAATGAAGTGCTTCCATCCATTCCCAGGAAGTGTGCACATACTCACAGCAAGAACAAAGGGCTGTCAACCAGTCCCCCTCCGGCAGTCTCATAGTCATTAGCCAGTCATTAGACACACCTGGCTCAGTCAGCCAGATCATCACAGGTACATTATGGAAACATTTAGTGCTATTGTTTGTAAGTTTTACCCAGACCCACCCACTGAGGTTTACAACAACATATAAACCATGTTTCTGGTTAGTTCAGGATGTTGATGACTTTTGACTATTCAATTAGTAATGTTTGAAAAAAAAAACAGTTTTGAGTTATGTTTAATGTAAACAAACCAAGCAATTGACTGGTGTGTAGTTAATACACTGCTCAAAAAAATAGGAGATCAGGAGGAAGACAGGCCAGTACAACAGGAGACATGGAGGGGGCCGTAGGAGGGCAACAACCCAGCAGCAGGACTGCTACCTCCTCCTATGTGCAAGGAGGAACAGGAGGAACCCTGCCAGAACCCTGCAACATGACCTACAGCAGGCCAATAATATGCATGTTTCTGCTCAAACTGTCAGAAACAGACTCCATGAGGGTGGTATGAGGGCTTGACCTCCACAAGTGGGGCTTGTGCTAACTGCCCAACACCGTGCAGGGTGATTGGCAAGATTGGCAGGTTCACCATTGGAGCCCTGTGCTCTTCACTGATGGGAGCAGGTTCACACTGAGCACATGTGACAGATGTGACAGAGTCTGGAGACGCCGTGGAGAACGTTCTATTGCCTGCAATATCCTCCAGCATGACCGGTTTGGTGTGGGGAGGCATTTTCTCCATGTGATCCTTTCCATGTGCTAGCCAGAGGTATACTGACTGCCATTAGGTACCAGGATGAGATCCTCAGACCCATTGTGAGACCATATGCTGGTGCAGTGGGCCCTGGGTTCCTTCTGATGCATGACAATGCTAGGCCACATGTGGCTGAAGTGTGTCAGCAGTTCCTACATGATGAAGGCATTGATGCTATGGACTGGCCTGCCCGTTCCCCAGACCTGAATCCAATCAAGCACATCTGGGACATCATGTCTTGTTCCATCCACCAACACCACAGACTGCCCAGGAGTGGACTGATGCTTTAATTCAGGTCTGGGAGAAGATCCCTTAGGACAACATCCACCGCCTCATCAGGAGCATGTCTAAGTGTTGTAGGGAGGTCATACAGGCACGTGGAGGCCACACACACACTACTGAGCCTCATTCTGACTTGTCTTGAGGAACTTCCACTCAAGTTGGATCAGCCTGTAATGTGATTTTCCACATTCATTTGGAGTATGGTTCCAGATCCAGACCTCTATGGGTTAAAAATTTTCATTTACATTAATAATTTTTATGTTATTTTTTTTTCTCAACATAGTATTCCACTATGTAATGAATGAAGATTTTCAGCTTGAATATTTCTCCTATTGAGACTTAGGATGTGTTATTATAGTGTTCCCTTTATTTTTTTGAGCACTGTAATAACTAATAAACATTTGAGTTTGTTAACATAAATATGGTGTGGTTGTGTACTATTTTTTTAAGTTCTGTGAACTTATTCCAGTAGTAGAAAACTGCCAATTTTAAGTCACAATAAATAAAAATAATTGAGTTGCTTTAACAGAGAACTATGAGTCATATTAACTGCAAATATTTGAGTTGAGCTAAATGAGCACTTTTAATTCAGCTGTTATCAAAAGGAAGTAGGAAGCCATCAAACCTTTTAAGTTCTGAAAAATTGTGACTTTTAAGTTCATTAACTTAAAAGTCTTCAATAATTGAGGCAATTGATTGCCTTAATTTGTTTTAATATTGCTAACTTATTTGGGTTTACAGTGTACATTATTTGATCATGAATTAATAATCAATTATACTACAATTAGACTATTTATTTATGGATTATTGAAAATTAATCAATTTGAAATCAGATTTAGTATTCCGTTTTCTAATTTCACAATTAAATAGACATTTTCAAAATATTTTAATACTTTTTCAATGACACCCATGGTCCTCCATCTAAGAAATGAATCAGTGCCTCAGTAAATATCACAATAATAAATAAGTGTATTAACTTTATAAAGTCAGTAAATATATATTAAGTTTGAGTTGGACATGCCAAAATAAATAACATAAAAGTTCAATGTTGCTGTGAACCATTTCAAGAACTACGTTTATCACACGTCAGGTCATTTTTTTCAGTCCTCATTAATACCTTAATAAATTGGCTCCTGTCTGCCAGCTGTAACGAGCTAACGGACAGATCCTGGTGTCCGCTGTGTAGTTATAGCTTTGCGGGTCTCGCCGCGGTCTCTGTATTCCTGTCCGTCTGGATACAGGAGAACCACACGCTGACACCGCGCTTACTGTATGCTGTTCAAACTAGTTTCAGAACCTGCACGCACCATACAGAGCACAGACCGCAGCAGAATTCATGCTCTGCGGTCTGCCAGAAGGCTGGGGTAAAACTTTGGCGGCTCACTCACAACTGTGAAGTTGACTTTTGAGCTGCTCACCAGAAACAGTCTGATTAATTAATAAGACTGCATTTGCACACTCCTATGCTTACCTTACTCTATCATGTATCATGTTTGGATTTGTTATTGAAATTATAATAGATAGTCGCCATTTGTTTTTGTTTTCTCATCCTTTTCCTCATGTTTGTCCATTTCAGGTGCAGGAGAGCAACATCAGGCACAAACACAAAGTAATCACCGTCAATAACTGCTCATGTAAGTAGAAAATTTCTCTAATAAAGATGTTCGAGTTCATTTTTGGAATATAAATCAGAAATACATGGAGAAATACAATTTGTCAGCTAAATGTTTCTTTGCCCTACAGAGTTGAATCCCCAAAGGTCATCATCAAAGGTGTCACCATTTGGGAGAAAATACAAGCATCCTGGTCAGAAACTTCAAGGTTAGTATAATAATGAGTCTTCATTTTTATGTGTTATTTCACTGAAAACCTGGTTATAAACTATGGAACACTACAGGGTGAGATTCCTTTTGTCTGCCTTCCTGCCTTATAACGTGCAGCGTGAAACTAAGTAATCCTTATAATATCTGCAGGATGCTGCTGCTGTTGGATCCGTCGGTGCACAAGCACAGTCGGCAGGAGGAGCCATGGAGAAATGACCTGTTGAGGGCCCAAGACGGGTCAGCTGATCAACTTACTGATGTAGGTAATATGGTTGAAAGGGGCACTGTTCTTAGCAGTTTTTGGACCATAGTAGATGTTAGAAGATTGAAATTTATGACAAAATTGTGTTGGACTGGTATTGTTTGCAGTAACTTACATGTAAAGTGACACTGTCTCAGCATGAACATGTTTACATTGCAAGGTTAATTATTAGGGGTGGGATGGTTCAGAAAAAAAATCCGAACCGTTCGGTACACGTGTAGCTCGTGTTCTGTTCGGTTCTGGACATGTGCATCAAGTAATGCAGGCATTTTTACCACTGCATGGAGACGAGTGTTGGCAACTTGCCATCTCTCTCGCTACAGTTGGCAGCTTTCCAAACTTTTTTTAAATCAAAAGCTACTAGTGACTCTCTCTGGTGACGTTTGGAGACTGATGTGAAATCATTCTGCAGTCAGGCTACTGTCCTAGACAAGCAGCGACCGTGAGCCCCGCCTCTAAACACTCACAGCCGGTCACTCTCTGTAGCTTCAGGCAGCAGGTTCAGCTGCAGGCAGAGCAGAGAGGAGACCCACACCACTCTGTGCCCAATCGTGCGCAAAGCTGCCGCTGGTTCCGTCAATGCTTACAGAGCAGGATGTAAATAGCATATTTCAATGGCAAAAATAAAAAGAAAATCAGTACCGTTAGCTTAGCCTAGCGTAGTCATAGAGTTCAGGCTATCCAACTAGCATGTCGGTCTCTGTCCGACGGTGGGAGTGTGCATGCACGTGTCTGTGTTTGTGTGTCTCTGTGTGTGTGTGTTTGTCTGCGCATGTGTCTGTGTGTGCCTCTGTGCAGACAGCAGTGGTGAATTGTAAACGCACAACCATGCAGAGACAGAAATTACATGCTGCCGTGCAAATAAGATAAATAACATGAGCTGTTTAGTTTGTTTAATAAAGGAACAAGGTGTAGACCTGTTCTATAAGAAAGGTTATTTTAAATGGCTTCTGTTATGATCTGGTGCTATATAGAAATTAAAAAGAACTGAAATTGACTTGACCGGCTATAATAATAGGGGAAACAATGAACTGATTCTTAAATATGGCAAATGTTGGATAATTATGATATATATTTTGTGCTCATCTATGGTATTTCCAGAGTGTTAAAAGTAGACAAATCCTCAACAATGTGAACCAAACCAAAAACCGTGACCTCAGAACCATGATTTGAACTGAACTGTGGATTTAGTGAACTGTTCCACCCCTATTAATTATACTCCAAAGAATGCTAGATGATAAGCCTAAATATTAATGGTCATCTCATCCAATCATCCTGAGGGTTTTCATTAACGCCAAACCTCTGTTGACTCTGTTGTGGCGTCCATTGTCTTATAACCCTGCAAGAGATTTTCACATACAGTATGTACATTGGCACTAAAGGTTGCTGTCTTGTTAAAGCAAAACTCAATAAAATAAAATGTCTGTACAGAAGTTGCCTTGTTCATCTTTTGATTCTATAGATATCCAGGTCTCCAGGTGAACACTGTAAATGCAGTCTAAAATTAAGTAAATAAAACATATTGGATTGGTTGTATAACAGTCAGCTTTTAAGTCACATAATCACAGTTTGTTGTGTAGGATAGGATAACTTTAGGATAACTAATTGCTTTGACTTAGGATTTTCAGTAAATTTACTCAATTGTATGTGGCATTACAACATTAAATTGAGTTAGTCAGACATACTTGAATTTTCTACTTATATTTACTCAATTTAGTTAGTATATGTAAATTATTTCCCTAGTTTCATGTTCACTTAATATTTTCAAGTGTAAAAATGTTTCACCAAAGAAATTGAGTAGAGCCTGGTTATAGTTTTTAGAGTGTATCCTAACACTGTCAATAAACAAAAACATTATAACAGAAACCTCAATGGCCTATTAACTTTTCTGTTTTTAATTTATTGGGGTGTGTCAATACCACCAAACAGCAGCAGGTCTTGTCACAGTCTCTTGTTCATCTCCATCTTTTTATTTTATGTAAGTTGTACATGGGAGAGGGTTTTCAGGTTAATCATTGATGGTCACTGCCCTTTATAATTTTGTACTGTAAACACAAATATGTTCAAATATGTCCCCGCATTTTTTATTATTATCTACAATACATATTATAAATTATGGCAGAATTGTTCTGCTTAAGAAAGACGTCTTTGATTTAGGTCAACATGGCAAAACCACGCGACCTTTATACATCCCTACCTGGCACAGCAACTCCATGACGAATCCCGCACAGCTAGCATATTCATAATTACCAAAGTTGGTCATTATCTGGGAGTATTTACTCATCAGGTCCTGGTCTTTTTGGTAATCACAGCAGCCAAAATCCTTGTACATTACGCAAAATTCCAGCACCCTCTGCGGTCGAAATGGGGGCTTAAAATCCAAACACTGCGGGTGTAATATTACAGGTGTGAGATTTAGTGTCAAAAAATAAAGAATTCCAATAGGCGTAAGCCGCAAATGTCTCGGACCTTTGCCACAGCACCCCTGCATTATGGCATGGATTGGACAACATAGGAGAGAATGCAAAATGGTCTCGTGGTGGACTTTGCTCTCACTCCAGAAACGCTTTATGTGCTCTGACGTGAGCTGCACTGTGTCCTCTGTCAACCTGGGCTGTCGTCAAGCGGCAACGTTGACATCCGTGTGTGTCCGCAGCTGAAGCCATATGCTATCCAAAAAGCACACAGTAAAGGCA
This sequence comes from Parambassis ranga, assembly GCF_900634625.1. Lineage (NCBI taxonomy): Eukaryota > Metazoa > Chordata > Actinopteri > Ambassidae > Parambassis > Parambassis ranga. The sequence goes on along the minus strand of NC_041042.1, from coordinate 20,426,525 downwards.
GAAAGTGGCGAACTACCTGTAACAAACAGCACAGCACACAATCTATGGTCTACACTTTACTGTAGCTGAGACCTTTAACGACGGTACACCAGTTGTAACGCCATGATGTATTACGTTACTAATGCTCACACGATTCTTTAACTATGATGTGCAATGAATTCTGGGTATTACTCCTCCGCATTTGTAAATCTACATTGTGTGCGCGACTGTCCATAAAGATCGTTAGAACAAAAGTGTCACTGCTGTCATTTCCGAAACACTTTGCTTTTCATGTAGTACATTTTAAACTTACTAATTTTAAAAACAGCACTGAGCCATAAAGTCAGCAACTAAAAGGAATAGACACACGTCCTCCAGTTGCTGAAATTATCATGACCTGCCACACGAGGGAGCTTTAACATAACAAATAATCAACAATTATTAGGCTTGAATAACAACTTGAATCTAATTTGATACTTTAACCAACACACATACAACAATGTTTATTTATCAGGATATAAGAATTTAACCTGGTAAAAACCAGAAACTATTTCCAGACACAGTAACAGAAAATTATGTTTTGTTTTGCTTTTTGTTGTTGTTTTTGAGTAAGCTATTTACTGGACCTTTAAACAAAATAAAATGAGTCATATTTGACACATCTGGCTTTATTGTAAATTTGACAGACAACATTGTTTAATTAGTAATAAAAACAAATGCTGTTTAATGCATTGCTGATTTTTTTCCTCCCAAATAATTTAGTTTAATTCCAAATATAAAATATAAATTATTATAGTCATTAGAATTATGTGTGTAAAACTTGCAGAGACAAAAGACCGAGTTATTAGCAAAGAAAGAGTTATTAGCAAGCAAACCAGTGCAACATTAGGTTGCATATAGAAGAATCACATACTTTATTAGGTTTATTTAAAAATGTCACTACCATGAAATAAATTATATAATAATAATAATAATAACAATAACAACAACAATAATAATAACAACAACAATTACTATTATTAAGATATTTAAAGGTAATACTTTTATATTTAATTTGTTTAATTGAATACTAAAATGTTGAACATGTTGTGTATATGGTAACTTTTGCATTGTTGCAAAACATTATGCAGATTGCACTATAAATTGCATTATAGTGACAAATGAGGTAAATGACCAAAGATGCCTGTGTGCCATATTTGATACATACATTTTCAATGTGATTTTTCTGCAACATAAAGTATAAAATGTAAGCAGGCTTTTTAGGAAAGTATTGATTGTGTGGGTGTTGCATTATAAGGCTAGCCACCTCTAAATCACAACCTTTTTCAGAGGGGCAACTGTATCTTAAGCTGTATACAATATGACTAAAAAACTGTGGACAAGACTATCAATTTCTGCCAAGGCAAAATGTAGGTTGCTGTGTTCTGAGATGAGATGACAATATAAACAAAAGAAAATACAGAAAAAAATTATAATATAATATAATATACGAAAAGTATAAACCTAACTAGTTTTCTGCATTAATTGGTCATAAATTGTCCTCTGATCTACATCTAAGTGACAAGAACAGAGAAAAACATTGTGCTTCACGAATACCACACAAACAATTATATTTCATGTCTTTATTGAACACATCCACATTTACAGTACTGGTGGAAAAGTAAGTTAAGCCTTGTATGTAATAACGTCCTCCAAAGTAATGTGTAAAACCTTAAGCCCAGGGTCCCACAGCACACAAGGGGACACCACTGCCCAGGACACCACCACCACCACCACCGTCGGCCGCCAACTCTAATAAAAGAGAGGGAGAAAGAGGACAAACAATCAGGAGGGTCGCAAAAAAAAACTAAAGACACTCAAAACTTCCCAATAATGGGAACGTAATACTAAGAAAATAATGAACAAAATCAATCAATAAACTATATTAAACAAATACCAAAAATAAATCAAGCACTAATAAATCAGTATTTATCCTGACCCAATAGGAGGAATGGGACATAGCCCCCACCAAACGGCAACAAAAAATAATAAAACAAATTAAAAATGACAAACAAAACCAGTGAATACATCCACTAGCAGATATAATCAAATAACGACAATAATAAAAACAATAAAGAAAAAAATTAAACAGACATCAAGCCGGCTGTGTAACTGTGATCAGGTACGTTGGGTTTTGTGCAATACGTATGTAAATGATATATTATTTGGTAGAATGCTGCCACAGTTTGGCTAACTTGTTGGAGACAGTAACACAAGTGAAAGTTTCTAAAGCTATCTGGTTAGCTTCTAACTTAGAGTGTTTTAAATCAGAAATGTAGCTCTCAGCGTAAGTTCAATCAGGAAGACTCTATTTCCCATCATTCACCATTTATCCCTATCCGCTTCCTAATCTTTCTCCCTCTATCCCTCACTCCTCCCTCTATCCTCTGACTCTATCCCTGCACCCGCGCCCGCAGCGGCTCCCGCGGCCTGTAAAAGGAGCGAGAAGTCAGCCTCCTCTGCTCCCAGGGCTAAACGAGGAACGCTTACTCTCCCGCTGCCGCTACTCCACTTATTCCCTCGACACGCTCAATCAAACACTGCCAGTGCCAGTCTTTTGTTTCTTCAATCAGTCGACCTCCACCTGAAGGCAGTCGTAGAGTCCACATCTCCTGCTCCTGCGGTCTCTGCCGATCCAGCCACTCGATCTCAGCCGCCGATCTTCCGTTCTCCTTCACCATCTTCCACTGCTACACTCTCGGCTGCTCGGCCTGCCCCTCCTATAGGTAGGCCCTTCATTTCGCAATCCGCTAACATATGAGGGCTTAATTCTGCAGGCAGGGACAATATTTTAGTAAACCTCATCCCGCAATCTCCTCAGCGTCATAAATCTGTGGCATCTAGCTAAATTCTCAGCCGTCCTCATCTGCAGATCCCCGGCTGTCAGCGATCTGATCCATCGGGCAGTTTCTAGTCTTTCAGCGTCTTTCAGGATGTATGTGCTCAGTTTTCCCGTAGAGACGCCAAGAATGCACTATCTAGCTCTTTACCGGAGACCCCCATCTTAAATAGCCGGAAAACATATTCTATCAATATCACTTCCAGTAAGCAGCCCTTTCTCACTATTCGGCTAGTAGCCTGCCTGGTCTGTGGACTGGACTCCGAATTTGGCCATGTTCGCCGGGGTCCCAAATGATCTCGGCAATTCATGTGGCACTCGCGGGCTCACTGCTCCGTGTCCCTCTGTGCTTCAGCCTACCGCCATGGCATTCAGCATTTAACCTTTTCTCAATCTGCCACACATATACAAGGCCGTTATATTTTGAATGGCTGTCACCTCTCCTCATCTGTAGCGCCTACAAGGATACGCACCCCAGGTCAGTGCGCAGTACGGTTTTCAAATCCTCATTTCGCGTTTGTCAACTCTCTGGTTCATGTCTGTTTTATTTCCTCTCAGTTTCACAGGTTAAAAAAAAAAAATCTAATCAGCACGATATGAAAACTCAATAGTCTCTGAACAGAAAGAACTAGAAGGGCTACCGTATATAAATCCCCTCCGCTCTCGTCTTCTCGTACAAGCCCCATCGGCATAGCCACACGCAATACTGCTGCAGAATGGCATTATTCGATCTGTCCGCTCCTCGCTCCGGCCCATTTCAGCAATTAGTCTGATTACGCCGAACATTTGTCCCCTCTTTATGCCAGCGGATAGCGCTTTAAACTTATCTATTCATGGGCCTGGGAGCCGACTTCTCTGACCCATTTAGATTCCTCCATTCACCTGTTGCATTGGAATCTTTTCGGCATTTGGGATTTAAAATATATATATTTCACCGTTCGTCTCATTTGCATTAGTACCTGCATCTTCAATCTCGCGTCAAAGCCTTATGCCAGATCCTGCTAAAGAAGCTAGAGTTCCCTCTATGCTCACATGCTGGATGATTTCCTCCTCAGAAATCCCTGTTTAGTCATCTTCGATTGCGCTGCATGGAGCTTACTACCTGACGTGCGTAATTTATAACGCGAGTCGATCCACTATCCATCATGACGATGACGTAGTCTGCATATTAAGTAGCCATGTGCTCGTGTTTACATGTATTAGACAAGCGAGTTCGCTATGCCGTCGTTAATGGGTATTTTGCTACGTTTAAATTCATATGGTTTGACAGGTCAAACGGTTATATATTATTAATTATTAAAATAAATATTAGTTTAAAAAAATATATAATAATGTATTCAGTTACTGAATACAGATTACATGCCCAAAACTTGTATTTGTAATGTATTCCGTTACATTTCTCAGTCTGAGTAATGTATTCTGAATACTTGGATTACTCACACATTGAATTGCAAGTGATTGAACGCAGCCATCAGCCCCTGCTGACTACAAAGGACGCGATAAAACATTCAATAGAAAATGTCCAGATTGTTCTATCAATGTTCTTCTATTTAGAGAAACAGAAACGGAACGTAATGACAGAATAATATTTTTTTAAACAATGCAACCAAAAGTCATTTTACACACAGAATCAACGTTTGAATACGTACATCAAACAGACCCATGTATAAAACCAGCTGACTGCAATCACACGTTCATACTTAAATGTTCATCAGCATCAGGTCTGGACGGAGTTAACTAGCAGCTAACGGCTAACTAGTTCACTTATCAAAGTGACGCTAACGGTGAACCGGCATCATGTCGGAGGAGCATTAAGTATGCAGCGATTCAGACTCTGACCCCCATCAGTCCGGCTGCTCCGTCCTCTCTGTCGCCCGCACCTGCAGCAACACGGGAAAGTACCGTCATGTAATCCACTGATTTCATCAATGTAACAGTATTCTGATTACCATCTCTTTAGAGTGTAACTGTAACGGTATACAGTTACTCATATTTTGTATTCTAAATACATAGCATCGGTACATGTAATCCGTTATCTCCCCAAAACTGCGTAGGGCCAACCTTTCTTATCTCCCCTCTGGACGCTCCTCCGCAGTTCCTATCTTCCGTGTCCATGTTGCCTTGAACCAAGGCTGCAGCGTGATCTGCGGATCTGGTCTCACCTGCTAAGAGCTCTGCAACATGTTGATGAAGATTCTCAGTCATCCAGGTCATCATACGTAGAGAAGATTGAAGCAAGGCGTCTGGACTTGTAGAGTTTTTTTGAAGACGTTTCGCTGCTCATCCAAGCAGCTTCATCACTATTCTTTTAATGATGACGTAGTGCATTCATCCAATTCTCTCGGGTTGTTCCAGATGGAGCCCATCTGTGGGTTTTGGGGGGTTCTTTCCTATCCCATAGCCGGGCTTGCTTCATTTGGGTTCATCATTGGAAACGCATAGTTCAGATAAGGGTGCTCCTGGTGGTTCATACTACCTCACATCAGAACCTTGTCGGCTCACATGCATTTCAATTTCAGGTTATTTCTCAAACCTGCAGTTATACTATTAAAGGCATTCGAAGGCTTGTCCCTCTCCTCTCGAATCTCCGTGGCCTATAACCCTTTCAATTCTCCACTAATTGGTTTCAACCCAGATCAGGTGTATTTCTCCTTCTGTTGATTCTCTCCTGGAATCTCTCTTCGCTTAGCTTTTGGCTTTCTTAGCGTAGGCCTCCCATTCGTTCAGTCCTTCTAGAAGTCACCTTCTCAGAACTAGTATTCCATCTAACCACTACAGCTGCCGTTACACCCTAAATGCAGTGGTGCATGTTCAGAAGTCATAGCCCGCACTAATTCATCCTTCTGTCCTTTTAAATCCATGAGCGGTTATTTACAGGTTTGCCCCAATTTAGATCCTCAAGTCCCTCGGTTATCACAGGAATCTCCCTCTGTCTAGGAACTGGTTCTATGCTCACTTCATACAACCTCTCTTCAGATCCCCATTATCCCCTAATCATTATTAGGGTCATTCCTTTAGAATAGGTGCAACTACTTCAGCAGCAACTCAGTGGCTCTGGTTCATGCAAGGCCATTTAGCTATGCTATCACAGCAGTGGGTGCTTTCATGCAGGCCATATAACTAATGCTATCATAGCCATTGGGCTTTGTTTCACGCAAGGCCATTTAACCAATGAATTCCTGCTAATGGCACGCTCAGTCATCTTCTCTCTACACATTCATCTTCAGGCCCACCTGGCCTAGCTGGTAGAATTGTTAATCATATTATTTTGTGATTTCATCATTATGTGAGTTTTCATCATATTACTGGTGGTGGTGTAATGCTCGAATCATGTATGTTATCTCCATGCCCTCCTTTTCTCTATCCTCTCAGCTTTCCCTCAAGCTTTATAATTAATGTACTGTCAGCCAGTGGGCTTCGTTTCATTCAAAGCATTATCCGTGCATCTCAGCCAGCGGGCTTCATTCTGTCAGCTCAAGGTATCTCCTCCATCTCTGCAACCACTTGGTCGATGATCTTCACTTCCTGTATTCTCCAAAACACCGAACATGTTCTTGTATCTCAGAAAACTCCGTCCCTGGTGAGTTTCAATTCATGTCTGCTAACTTCATTCTCACAGCATTCCCTAGGCCTCATATTAATGCACCTTCTACTGGCGGGCTTCATTCACGCAAGGCCTTAAATCAATGCATTCATAGCCAGTGGGCTTCGGATCTTACAAGGCCATTTAGCTATGCTTTCACAGCAGCGAGTTTTATTTCAGACAGGTCACTTAATCAATGCCATCATGCCAGCGGGCTTAATTCATACTAGGCAATATATCTAAGATATTCCTGCCAACGAGCACACTCCGTCATATCTCACCACTCGTTCACTTTCAGGCCCTTCTGGCCTAGCTGATATGCTTATTAATCATATTATTGGAGTGATTCCGTTATGTAAGTTTTCATCACTTACTGGTGGTGGTGCAAATCTTGAACCGTGCTTAATTTCTGATTAGGCTGTATAAACAACACAATTTCAGCCTGTGGGCTTCGTTTTAGGCTTCATTTTAACACAATCTCAGCCGTTGGGCTTTGTTTAAACAAATTCCCTTTTCCATGCTTTCCCGTGCTTCCTTAGCTCGAGCACATGCTCGCTAAACTCTCTCCATGTTTTCATCAGCTCGAGCTCACGCTCGCTAAACTCTTCTATGCCTTCCTCGACTTCCTAAACCCTCCTCTTCCTATGCTGTCCCTAGCTTAATCCCTAACTCGCTAAGCTCTGTTTCTCCTTCCCCCTCTCAAGGCATCAAGTCCGTAGATTGCTGTCATGTTATGCATTCTTTTTAACAATTGTCTTTCATTTTACATGATTTCTACCTAGAGCCCAGATATGCAAGTATTGACCTCAATTCTCATCTCTGTCTCTGTTTTGGGGAGATCTTATGATCCAGCAGCCTCTCCTCTTGCGTTTTCCCCCCTTTCCGGATGTGGTCTTCACGATGGGGTCTAGGACGCCAATGCACATTCAAACTTTGTACTTAATAAATCTTTCTCATTCAGTTCGCTGAGTCTCTCATGATTGAAATGTAGCTCTCAGCGTAAGTTCAATCAGGAAGACTCTATTTCCCATCATTCACCATTTATCCCTATCCGCTTCCTAATCTTTCTTCCTCTATCCCTCATTCCTCTGCTCCCCCTCTCTTCCGCTCTCTTAGTCAGGTGCTTAATAGAAAGCACCTCCCTCACCAATCAGCTGTCGCTTTCCATCCCTCTCCTGACCAATCACAGCTTAGCACGAAATTTAAAAGTCTTCGTCTCTTCTCCAGCTGTCTTCTGATCGAACCCGGCAACCCTCCTCCACCCCAAGCACCACCAGATCCACCCCAGTAAGGCCTCCTATTTCCTGCCCTCCAGCTCTCCACCACCACCAGGTCTAGACCCCGGGGGGGATCTTATGATCCAGCAGCCTCTCCTCTTGCGTTTTCCCCCCTTTCCGGATGTGGTCTTCACGATGGGGTCTAGGACGCCAATGCACATTCAAACTTTGTACTTAATAAATCTTTCTCATTCAGTTCGCTGAGTCTCTCATGATTGAAATGGTATCCTATGACATCTGCTGTGGTTAATGGGATGTGTTTTCAGCATATGAAACGTTGGTTTAGGTAGCTAGCATTAGCCTTTGTCACTTTACGCTTTAGCAGGGTCATAGCAGAGGCACATCAGTCAGTGTTGCAGGTTTTCTGCTGAGTCTGAGGGACCAGCGGTTGAGTTGAATTGAACTCCAGCAGTACTTGGGGCATGATTTTGATTTCTTGTCTGTTTTATTTCCCTGGTGTATTTGAATCATGGCAAGTGAAGCATCGTACTGGATGTGAAGACGTGAATCCAGAGCAACTGGATTATTCAATCTGAATTTGATGTTTTGGATGAAGATGAAGAAGTCATTGAAGGCTTTCATTGAAGTGACATTGAAAAGATACAAACAAATGTCACATCATAATTAAAAACAAAAACAATTAGAACCCCTAGTCTCTTCATTGGTGAAACATAGCTATGGGTAAGGTTTTTTAATGTGGCCTAAACAAATCAATAAGACCTAATATAATGGTGGGATTATAGGAGCCTGCCCCCACCCCCGACTCCTGAATGTCACTCACTCACTCATGCAGACAAAAGCTAATACATCTTGCTTAACTCTTCAAACCTTTGTAAAAATGGTATTTTTGTACCAAACAGTTAACACAAACCATCATATTACTAAGCACACAATGTGCCAACTACACACTGATGGTATTAAATGAAAACACATCTGGTTGTTGATGAAGATTCTCAGTCATCCAGGTCATCATACGTAGAGAAGATTGAAGCAAGGCGTCTGGACTTGTGGAGTTTTCTAGAAGACGTTTCGCTGCTCATCCAAGCAGCTTCATGAGTTCTAACTGTTTGGTGGGGAAACATGGTTTATATGTGGTTACAGACCTATGTGGGTGGGTCTGGGTAAAAACTTAAAAACTGAAAAAAAACAATAGCACTAAATGTTTCCATACTTGCCTGTGATGTTCTGGCTGACTGGGCCAGGTGTGTCTAACGACTGGCTAACGACTATGAAACTGCCGGAGGGGGACTGGTTGACAGCCCTTTGTTCTTGCTGTGAGTATGTGCAAACTTCCTGGGAATGGATGGAAACACTGCATTGTATGTGGTAGAAAGATGATGTCTGAGGCCACCACCTCTGTTAAGGGAAGGTTTTTCCAGCTTAACATAGATGGCTTCCTTGACTCCTCTTTCATACCACCTTTCCTCCCTGTCTAAAATGTGAACATTGTTGTCCTCAAAGGAGTGTCCTTTGTCTTTGAGGTGGAGGTGAACAGCTGAGTCTTGTCCTGAAGAGGTGGCTCTCCTGTGCTGAGCCATCTTCTGTGGAGTGGTTGTTTAGTTTCTCCAATGTACAGATCAGAGCATTCCTCACTGCACTGGACTGCATATATCACATTGCTGTGTTTCTCCCTGGGAATCTTGTCCTTCGGGTGAACCAGTTTCTGTCTCAGTGTTGTCATCGGTTTGAAATGGACCGGGATGTCATGGTTGTTGAAGATCCTGCGGAGTTTCTCTGATACTCTGGCTGAACCTGTTGTCCAGCTTCCCTCAGGGTCATTCCATGGTTGATCACATGATCAACTATTGTAGCTCTGATGACATTAGTAATTTTATTTCTTCTTACCATTCCTCCTTCCTCTTCACCTCCTCGTCCTCTTCCTCTAAATTCACCTCCTAGTCTTCGTCCTCCTCCTCCTCCTCCTGCTTCCTCATGTTCCTCCTCTAATTCTCACTCTTCTCAGTCTTCTTCTCCCTCCATTGTTCTCCACACTGAAGCTTACCTGTGGCTTATTTACAGAGCTCATGCTGATTGCAAAGTGAACTAATGTAAAACAGTTCTCACATGTGACAGTGTAGCCAGACAGTTGGCAAAATAGTGTACAGTAAATACTAGCCATGAATGTGTGTAGTTTTACCAGGAGTGTGTTGATCATTTGGAAATTGTGTGTAAAGCAGTGAGTTGTGTTTACAGTTCAACAAAAAGAGTGCTGTGAAGTGGATTATATTTATACAATTGCAAATTGTGTGTTACAAAAGTGCAAATTGAGTGTAAAGCAGCATTTTTGCCTTTAGTTTTGCAAACTCAGTGAGTGATTTTGCTATAAGTATTAATAGTTTTAGAAATTGTGCTATAAGAATCATTGTTAGTGTTTAAGCATTCAGAAAAAAACTGTAATCAGGATTTAAACACTAGAAAAAAAAGCCCTTCAGCGACTTGCTTTGAATTAGAGGTCTGACACAAGATGGCCATAACAGCACACACCTATGAACATAGATCAGTACAGTTCCAGCTATCTAGTGCAAGTGTGAAACAGCAAGAGGAAGCAAGGGATGTCTACTAAAATCATCAGTGCAGATGTTGGCAAGGCAGAACTTACCTCTTAGGGGACATGAATGTGAACAGCTCTTAAAGTACAAATCAGAGGATGATCCCTCTCTCATCAAATGGTTGGCAGGTGGAAGAAAGGATTTCTACACTTTAGCTTCTATTCAGAATGAAATGGTACAGGTCATTATACAGTTTTTTCTGGTTGCTTAAACACTAACAATGATTCTTATAGCGCAATTTCTAAAACTATTAATAGTTATAGCAAAATCACTCACTGAGTTTGCAAAACTAAAAGCAAAAAAACTGCTTTACACTCAGTTTGCACTTTTGTAACACACAATTTGCAATTGTATAAATATAATCCACTTCACAGCACTGTTTTTGCTGAACTGTAAACACAACTCACTGCTTTACACACAATTTCCAAATGATCAACACACTCCTAGTAAAACTACACACATGTATGGCTGGTGTTTACACTGCTTTGCCAACTGTCTGGCTACACTGTCACATGTGAGAACTGTTTTACATCATTAGTTCACTTTGCAATCAGCATGAGCTCTGTAAATAAGACACAGGTAAGCTTCAGTGTGGAGAACAATGGAGGGAGAAGGAAACTGAGAAGAGTGAGAATTAGAAGAGGATGAGGACATGAGGAAGCAGGAGGAAGAGGAGGAGGACGAAGACTAGGAGGTGAATTTAGAGGAAGAGGACGAGGAGGGGAAGAGGAAGGAGGAAGAGTAAGAAGAAATAGAATTACTGATGTCATTAGAGCTACAATAGTGGATCATGTGATCAACCACTGAGGGAAGCTGGACAACGGGTTCAGCCTGAGCCGCTACACTGTAGCAAGCATCATAAGGACATATTGATGAGAATGGGTTAGTACAGTTCCCTCACACTAAGTTTTGTAGGTGTACCATACTCTAATGAGAAAAACAACAATACTGTACATGTAAAACTGAAACTGTTACTCCACAGAATTACTAGACATCCAGCATCTGGAAGGAGGCATGCGAGGATATGGACCAGGCATCATGTCAGGCCTGGATACGGCACTCCAGGAGACATGTTCCCCGGTGCCTTGGACTAGAAGACATTGCATGTGATGTTGATGAAATTCTGTGGCCAGACCCAGAGAGACAATGAGACTGATTTTCTCTCTCTCTCTCTCTTTCAGTGAAATTGTATGTTTTCTTGTGTTTGTTTTGATGTGTGTGAATAAACATTCATACTTGAAATTTGAATCCCTGTGTGTTTATAGAACTATTTATGACAAAGGTTTGACCTCACATGGACAGACCTTGTGCACAGAGAAAGCAAAAGCCAGATGTGTTTTCAGTTGATACCATCAGTGTGTAGTTGGCACATTGTGTGCTTAGTAATATGATGGTTTGTGTTAACTGTGTGGTACAAAAATACAATTTTTACAAAGGTTTGAAGAGTTAAGCAAGATGTATTGGCTTTTGCAAGAGATCTACAATGTTTTGCTGATTTGGTGTAAGGTTTTTTTATTTGTGTGTAGAGTTTTGCACAAATAGCCAATAGTTACAGAAATGTGCTTAAGCAATCAGAAAAAACTGTAAGAACGCAAACTCTTGCTCCCTATTCACTGTGCTGCCCACTGTGCTAACCTAATAACACAGATATATTCAAGGAAATTGCAAGGTCAGAGGAGGGTGAGGACCTGTGTCCAACAAGCTGGACAGTCCGCACAAGTGCCATAAGTGCTGTGCTGAGCCAGTACAATCACATAATTAAAGCTGCAAGCAGCATTGCGGGCCCTCGCGCACCTTGCGATCCGCGGGGTCATCGCAGTCTTCTCTCCTATGCTCTCGTCTCCTATATTCTCCTGTCCTATGCTCTCCTCTCCTCTCATTTGCAGAGATGTACAACAAACACATGTTTAAAAGACAAATTTCCTGCTGCCAGTAGGTGGCCCTATGACTCTGTCATCATATTAGCATATATATGTGTTCAGACTCGGGTCCATAGCAGTACTGTAAGATTTTGTCCACATTGCATAAAGTATGTTGGTGGTATGGCAGAAAATACAGTGTTTCTTTGTAATGGCGACTGGTCAACTTTGAGGCCACGCCCCCACCACACTGTCAGACTTTTGTAAGAGTTTTGGAATGCGACTATTCCCTATGGTGTCCTGAGTGGACACGGTGACTTTCAGCTCAATCCGATGAAGTATGTGAGGCGTGAAAAGTTTTGCAGCAGGGTCACACATCGCCAAAAATGGCCACAAACTTTCAAATGGCGGACTTCCTGTTGGGTTTGGAGGGGGGGTCCAAGAGACTTTTTTGTGCGTCTTGAGGTGATACATATGTGTGCCAATTTTCATAATCCTGTGTCAAACCGGCAAGAGGGGCTACGCTTTAGGGGGCGCTATAGAGGCATTTTCCCATGTGCGTTTCAAAAGTCAAAATTTTTCGGGCGAATGAATTTAAAAAAAAAAAAAAAAATAATTAAAGCTGCAAGCAGCATTGCGGGCCCTCGCGCACCTTGCGATCTGTGGGGCTATTGCTGTCTTCTCTCCTATGCTCTTGTCTCCTATACTCTCCTGTCCTATGCTCTCCTCTCATTTGCAGAGATGTACAACAAACACATGTTTACAACCAAACTTTACTGCTACCAGTAGGTGGCGCTATGACCATATCATCCTATTAGCATATATATCTGTTCAGACTCGGGTCCATAGCAGTAGTGTAAAATTTTGTCCACATTGCATGAAGTATATGGGTAGTACTGCATAAAATAGAGCAAGTTCCTTTGTAATGACGAATGGTCAACTTTGAGGCCACGCCCCCACCACACGGTAATACTTTTGAAAGAGTTTTGGAATGCATCTATTCCCTATGGTGTCCTGAGTGGACACAGTGAATTTCAGCTCAATTGGATGAAGTATGCAAGGCGTGAAAAGTTTTGTAGCAGGATCACAAATAAGCAAAAAATGGCCACATAAGTCAAAATGGCGGACTTCCTGTTGGGTTTGGAGGGGGGGGGGTCCAAGAGACTTTTTTGTGCGTCTTGGGGTGATACACATGTGAGCTAATTTTCATGATCCTGTGTCAAACTGGTAAGCGGGGCTACGCGTTAGGGCAAAAAATACAGGGAGTTCCTTTGTAATGGCGAATGGGCAACTTTGAGGCCACGCCCCCACCACACCGTAAGACTTTTGTAAGAGTTTTGGAATGCGTCTATTCCCTATGATGTCCTGAGTGGACACAGTGATTTTCAGCTTGATTGGACGAAGTATGCGAGGCGTGAAAAGTTTTGTAGCAGGGTCACAAATCGCCAAAAATTAACAGAAATTTCAAAATCGCGGACTTCCTGTTGGGTTTGGAGGGGGGGTCCAAGAGACTTTTTTGTGCATCTTGGGGTGATACACATGTGTGCTAAATTTCATGAGCCTCCCCAAAACAGGCCACAGGGGCATGCAGAAAAACCTGTGAAAACACAACATTTTGTGTAGCCAGTAGGTGGCGCTCTGTCAAAGCCTCAATATTGTTGTATAGATGTGTTTAGGGTCAGACTCTGATCATACATGTGACATTTGGTACAGATCGGACAGAAAACAAAGAACTTATAGCGACTTCCTGTTTCCTCTGAAATGGTCAAACTTTGAGGCCACGCCCCGGCCACACCGTCAGACTTTTGTAAGAGTTTTGGAAAGCGTCTATTCCCTATGGTGTCCTGAGTGGACACAGTGACTTTCAGCTCAATCCGATGAAGTATGCGAGGCGTGAAAAGTTTTGCAGCAGGGTCACACATCGCCAAAAATGGCCACAAACTTTCAAATGGCGGACTTCCTGTTGGGTTTGGAGGGGGGGTCCAAGAGACTTTTTTGTGCATCTTGAGGTGATACATATGTGTCCCAATTTTCATAATCCTGTGTCAAACCGGCCAGAGGGGCTACGCGTTGGGGGCGCTATAGAGCCATTTTTCTATGTGCATTTCAAAAGTCAGCAAATTTCAAAATTTTTCGGGCGAATGAATTTTTCTACCAAGTTTGGTGAGTTTTTGGGCATGTTAAGGCCCCCAAAAATGCGATCTAAGGGTTTCAATAGGGCTCTTGCACCATTCGGTGCTCAGCCCTAATTAAAGCCTTGGCTGAGATGGCAGGGAGTGATTCACATGCAGCTAGCAAGGCACAAGCAGTGGCGGTTCTACATTGATTTACTCCCCGGGCGAGACCCCCCCCCTCCAAAAAAAAAAAGAAAAGCGGAGGTCATTAAATAAGGGGGAAGGCTGCAAGAAATCAGAAATTGTCTCAAAGCGCTTCACAGAGACCCAGAGCCTGAAACCCCCTTAAGAGCCACAGTGTCAGGAAAAACTCCCTTTTAACAGGAAAAAACCTTGAGCAGGACCCGGCTCATAAGGAGAACCTTCCTGCTGCCAGTTGGCCGGGGAGAGGAGGAGAAGAAGAGGGAGACAGCACAGAGAGGATGAAGGAGAGAGAGGAACAAACATGCACAAATATTATAGAAAACAAACATGACAGGTTGCAAAATGGATAATATGATGATAAATGACATAAATAAGAAATTCCCCATTGTCTATATTTTTTAATTAAACTAACATAAGGCATGTAAACTAGAGCACTACAATTGTACTGGATCAAACATATGCTTATTTAGACAAAACAAAAATATTTCACTGTACTACAATAGGACTGCATTTTATACATAAATATAATTCTTTGTTAGCAATGATAGCGCTTTCAGATTTTAATAAGCAGCATAAAGGTTGTAATGTGTAACACTTTGGCACAACTAGTCATTTTTACGACTGTTTGATGGTCCAGGCTGTGGGCATCGAGTGAAGAGAGGCTGAATGGATAAAAAATAATCATTCCCACAGTAATCATTTTGCTCTGTATTTAACTGATAAAACCAGCTGACAGTCAGCAGTATTCTTACTTTAGTTTAACGTTAATAAGCCTGTCATTGATGGACTTATGTAGTAGATAACTTGTTAGCTAACCGATGAGCCAGAGCAGCATCATGGATGGACATTATGAAAACACAGCGCGCAGCATCAGACTCTCAGTCCAGCATCAGACTACAGTCCAGCATCCATCAGGCTACAGTCCAGCATCAAACTCTCTGTCCAGCATCAGACTACAGTCCTCTGTCTCTCTGCCTGCAGCTCTGCTGTCTGTCCGGTTTGGCCCCAAAACTGTTGTTTAATAATCTAAGACCTCTCACTCCTTCGATCATTCACGCTGCTATACACAAACACGCAGTGACGCACACTATCAGGACAGAGTGAGACCTCCCTCCTTCTCTCCCTGTCTGTTCCGTTTGGAGACCCAGAGGTGAGCTGTCCCCCGCGCCCCCTCCCCTCCTCTCACAGCTTCTGTACGGCAGCTTCTCAGCATCAGGGGCGCCTGCAGCTGCAGGGGGCGCTAATTTGCCAATTCTCCACACAGTGATCGATAATATACATAAAAAAACCGCCGCACAGATTGTATTTTTTCCAACTGCTCGTGCCGCCCCCTGTGTGATGCCGCCCCGGGCGACCGCCCGGAGTGCCCGTGTCCAAAACGGCCACTGGGCGCAAGGTATTTCAGCAGGAAAATGTCCTCAGTTTGGTGTGTGCATTGGAAATAACAAGGGAGTTAGAGGTTTTGAAAATGTCCCTCCAGAGAAGAACACAGACCCTGGACGGCATGCTTTCTTTTACTGAAGAAAAAATGTGGGGGAATTGTAACAATACGAGTGAGAGGGCATAAATGGCTTACAGTGTTGATCAGGTTCGGGTACAGTAGAAAGTATGTAGAGAGATAAAGTGATAAAGTCTATTATAAAAGTGTATAATCTATACACTTTTATAAAGCTTGCTACACCCCTGCATGGCAAAACAAAAAGAAAGGAAAGAAAGGTAATCTTCTTTTTTCTGCTTGCGTTTTTCTGCCCTACTAGGATAAATCCTTTCTGAGGCCGTAACGCTGTTCGCCACTAATATCCTTGTCCACTCAGTCATTCTTTTTGTAGCTATAGGCAGTCCGCACACCACTCACTGCGTGTAGGTGCAGTCCAACAATTTTGACGGCACTATGCTACAAAACCATACGGTCTATGCACAAAACACGGTTTGTTTTTTATGTGAATTCAAAGAATACATTAAAACCTTAACACCAAATAAAGCAACACAACCATTTTATATGAGAATTTTTTTCCATGAGGAATTTATTTACTCTATTTTCCCCCCATGTCATGTCATTTTTCTTTTACAGATGCTGATTTTCCTGACTATTGAATATCTGTATATTTGTTTTATGAATTTGATTTAATTTTATATATTGATATATTGTAAAGTAATTTCCCCCTATTTATTAGGATAATAAGATAATGTATTCCTGTATTTAAGAATATAAGGAGCATGTGTCTGTTTGTCTTTAATTAAAGATTAAAAGAAAAACACGGGCCACAGCTTATCATTGCAGATGATTTTTGTTTTTTTCTAAGCATATTGGGAATATAATAAACAAACGAGTTGAATAAAGAGAGGTAAATTAAATTCTCCTGAGATGAGCTTTGGTGCCCCCTAGTGGCTCAGGGGACTATGTATTTGCATAGTCCGCGTATAGCAAGAAACAGCTCTGCCACTGGTGTTCTGTGGGTTGGCTGAGTGACGTTCCAGGAGACAATGATTTGGATACGGCATTAAAGAGCCCGTGGCAGCAGAGAGCGCAGAGCAGCGTGGAGAACCAGCCACCAGCCACCAGCGTGCCTGCTCAGTACAACCTAGAACTGCCTGCTCTTAACAGCGAGGGAAACACTCTGCCACTGCCACTCTGCCCGTTTTATTAACTCATCTATCCGTTAAACAAAACTTCACAACGGGCTTTTTTACACATTCATTGGTAAGTCTTTAAACCTAGAAAAGATAAATGGAAGTTGCATTTTGTTATAGCCTCTGAAGAACAGAAGAGACATAGTAACTCTGCTCCTATAAGTCGTCCGCGACTGTCCTTTGTGTTTAA